>NW_002060980.1:119274-134197 GCF_000150275.1 Trichoplax adhaerens
TCGGATTATGACTGAACGCCTCTAAGTCAGAATCCGTGCTAGGTACGACGATTTTTACTTCTAGCGACTGAAGATGAATAAGGATAGAGCTTCGGCTCCTGCGTCCCATTGTGCGGAAGAGGAGATAAACCTCGGATGCCAACAATTTTAAATTTTGACGTTGCTAGAAATAAATCCTTTGCAGACGACTTAAATATAGAACGGGGTATTGTAAGTGGTAGAGTAGTCTTGTTACTACGATCCACTGAGATTAAGCCCTTGTTCTCGCGATTTGTTTCTTTTTGCAAGTGCAGAATGTTCCACATAGACTATAAACTTTAGACATTTTCATAACGTTTCTAAGTAACAATGTTCCACATAGTTTATAGTTAATCTATTTCCATATCGTTTGTTAGTAACGATGTTCCACATAGTTTATAGTTAATCTATTCCATATCGTTTCTTTAGTAACGATGTTCCACATAGTTTATAGTTTAGCTGTTCCATATCGTTTGTTAGTAACGATGTTCCACATAGTTTATAGTTAATCTATTCCATATGGTTTGTTAGTAACGATGTTCCACATAGCTTATAGTTAGGCTGTTCCATATTTTTTGTTAGTAACGATGTTCCACATAGTTTATAGTTAGGCTGTTCCATATCGTTTCTTAGCAACGATGTTCCACATAGTTTATAGTTTGGCTGTTCAATATCGTTTTTACGTAACGATGTTCCACATAGTTTATAGTGAAGCTGTTTCATATCGTTTCTTAGTAACGATGTTCCACATAGTTTATAGTTCGGCTGTTCCATATTGTTTCTTAGTAACGATGTTCCACATAGTTTACAGTTAGGCTATTCCATATCGTCTCTTAGTAACGATGTTCCACATAGTTTATAGTTAAGCTGTTCCATATCGTTTCTTAGTAACGATGTTCCACATAGTTTATAGTCAAGCTGTTCCATATGGTTTGTTAGTAACGATGTTCCACATAGTTTATAGTTAGGCTGTTCCATATCGTTTCTTGGTAACGATGTTCCACATAGTTTATAGTTAACCTATTCCATATGGTTTGTTAGTAACGATGTTCCACATAGTTTATAGTTAGCTTGTTCCATATCGTTTCTTAGTAACAATGTTCCACATAGTTTATAGTTAGCTTGTTCCATATCGTTTCTTAGTAACAATGTTCCACATAGTTTATAGTGTTCCATATACTGTAGTTTACAGTATTTATGTTCCACGAAACTTATAGTTTTGATATTCCGTATAGTTTACAGTATTTATGTTCCACGAAATTTATAGTTCTCATATTCCATATAGTTTACAGTATTTATGTTCCACGTAGTTTTTAGTCTTGATATTCTATATATTTTACAGTATTGTAACGGTAATATTAAATTGTCTCTAGTTGTGTGGAACATGGTGTCAGTTCCTCCTATGTTAGCGCTATATATGTTATTGATTATCTATTGGTGGGAATCGGAAAGATGTAGCGGTGTTAATGGGCCTCTTGGCGAGAGGCGCAGGTGGAAGTCCTAGAAGATTGACTATTGGTCGAGGAGCTGAGGAACAAGGTTCGAGGCGATATAAACAAGACGCGGATCATGTTAAAGGGCTTCTATACTGCAGCCGTTACGATATACTATTTTGTATAGGGAAAATTGTGATAGAGTTTTGATGTAAATATTTACATCAAAGATAGATATATAAAGAGGCTAATATAATTGTAGAGGTAGATAGATTCATTCATAGGTTAGCTCGGAGAAGTCATAGTAGATATTCTTTTGATATTATATCTGAAGTTTTAAATGCCTGTATTTTAACATCGTAATAAACTTTTTATATTAACCGAGTCTTACTCATTCTTGTGAGTCGATTGTAGTTAATATAGGGTAGTATTACAAGTATTTATGTTCGAAATAAATTATAGTTTTCATATTCCATATAGTTTACAGTCGTTATGTTCCAACCAGTTTATAGTTCTAATAATCCATATAGTTTACGGTATTTATGCTCCACATAGTTTTTAGTTTTGTTATTCTATATAGTTTACAGTATTCATGTTCCATGAAGTTTATAGTTCTACTATTCCATATAGCTTACAGTATTTATGTTCCACGAAGTTTATAGTTCTAATAATCCATATAGTTTACAGTATTTATGTTCCACGAAGTTTATAGTTCTAATATTTCATATAGTTTACAGTATTTATGTTCTACATAGTTTTTAGTTTTGATATTCCATATAGTTTACAGTATTGTTGTTCCACATAGTTTATAATTCAATCCCATATAGTTTATTTGTTGTTCCACATAGTTTATAATTCTCATATTCCATATAGTTTACAGTATTGTTGTTCCACATAGTTTATAGTTCTCATATTCCATATAGTTTACAGTATTTATGTTCTAAATAGTTTATAGTTTTGATATTCTATATAGCTTACAGTATTTAGGTTCCACATAGCTTATAGTTTTGATATTCCATATAGTTTTCGGTATTTATGTTCCACATAGTTTATAGTTTTGATATTCTATATAGTTTACAGTATCTATGATCCATATAGTAGAAGTACAAGCGTAGAATGTTCCACATAGACTATAAACTGGACATTTTCATATCGTTTCTTAGTAACGATGTTCCACATAGTTTATAGTTTTCGTACTTCCATATAGTTTACATTATTTACATTCCACATAGTTTATAGTTTGGATATTCCATATAGTTTACAGTACAGTATTTATGTTCCACATAGTTTATAGTTTTCATATTCCATATAGTTTACAGTATTTATGTTCCACATAGCTCATAGTTATAATGTTCCACATAGTTTATCGTAACTATGTTCCACTTATTGTAGGTTATCGTTTTTTATGTTCTAATTAGTTGTTGGTTTTATATTACGCATTATTTAATTTACAGTATAGTTTCAATGTTCCACATAGCTTATAGTCTAAATGTTCCCCATAGTTTAGGGTTTATATTTCGCACTCTTTAGTTTACAGTATAGTTTTAATGTCACATATATTTTATTGTGTTTATTGTCTACACGGGTTATCGTTTTTATGTATCACATACTGTAGTTGATGGTTTTATATTCCGTATACATTAGTTTACAGTGTAGTTTCAATGTTCCACATACTTTATCGTGTAAAGGATTTCCACATAGTTCAGTTAGATTATAAACTTGGACATTTTCATATCATTTCTTGGTAATGATGTTCCACATAGTTTTTCTTGATTCGTACTACATAGCTCATCGTTGCTATGTTTCACATAGTTTATAGTATTAATATCCATACAGTTTACAGTATTTATGTTCCACATAGTTTATCGTATTTATGTTTCACATATGTTATCCTTTTTATATTCCAATTACTTGATGGTTTTTAGAATTCCGCATTCTTTAGCTTACAGTATAGTTTTAATGTCCCACATACTTTATCATATTGATGTTTGTTCCACATAGGTTATGGGTTTATATTCCGCACTCTTTAGTTTACAGTATAGTTGTGACAGTGTTATATACTGTATTAGAGTAGAAATATCTATGTTAGGATAATTCTGTTAGCCTATCCTTATTTAGTTAACTTCTAGTTTGGATATACTGTGTTTTAATATAGCACTGACATTTTATGACAGTGACGCATATACACATTGTGATTGTAACTTACTTATGGTAGATTGTAAATTATCGAGGAAATGTTCCGTGATAGGACATATCGCAATCTGACTATTCTGTATTAGTCATCAGATGCCTATTTCGTAAATACTGTTGTTTGCATTAAGGGAGCAGTAGCTAAAATTAATATCTAATTCAGTAAATGATTCCAAAGTTAATCGTACTAACTATGACTCATGAACTATATAAATGCAGTATATCGTGTAATAGAGTCGATTCTTAAACTTAGTGTTTAACGTAAAATGCGAAGCGTCCAAGTCTTTGTATAGTCTGCTAGTAGAGCAAAAGTGTTTCTGATAGTGCAGATATCGTTCCTTGATACGTGGTTGAAGGAATTGACTTATTGATCGTACATTACGTTATCTTGTTGCAAAGCTGTCTTGTGACAATAGTTTTAATGTTTCGCATAGTTTATGGTATCTATGCTCTACATAGCTTATAGTCTCAATGTTCCACTCAGTCTATCGTTTTAATGTTCCATATAGTTTATCGTATTGATGTTTCACATAGGTACGACGATTTTTACTTCTAGCGACTGAAGATGAATAAGGATAGAGCTTCGGCTCCTGCGTCCCATTGTACGGAAGAGGAGATAAACCTCGGATGCCAACAATTTTAAATTTTGACGTTGCTAGAAATAAATCCTTTACAGACGACATAAATATAGAACGGGGTATTGTAAGTGGTAGAGTAGTCTTGTTACTACGATCCACTGAGATTAAGCCCTTGTTCTCGCGATTTGTTTTTTTGCAAGTGCAGAATGTTCCACATAGATTATAAACTCTGCTGTATTTTCTCATCTTGTTTTGTATAGTTTATCATTCTAATGTTCTACAAAGTCTATTGTTAGCTTGATCCATATAATTTATCGTTTTAATATTCCACATAGTCTATCATTATTGGTCTAATGTTCCACGTAGTCTATCGTTATCTTGTTTTGTATGGTTTATCGTTCTAATGTTCCACATAGTCTATCGTTATCTTTTTGTATAGTTTATCGTTCTAATGTTCCACATAGTCTATCGTTATCTTGTTTTGTATAGTTTATCATTCTAATGTTCCACATAGTTTATCGTTATCCTCTTTTGTATAGTTTATCATTCTTATGTTCCACATAGTAACTTTGCCATTTTCTCATCAATTTCTTGGTTACAATGTTCCACGTAGTCTTAATAGTTGCCAGTTGACTAATTATGGTACAAGATTTATGTAGCTAGAAACACTGTAGGTGTTAACATGCCCTTCGGAAAGGGGCCTAGACGTTAATAGAAGAGTAGCCAAATCTTAAGCAGAATGATTAAGATTGTAGAAAATAATGATGTACTATTATAGAAAAGTATTTTGCTTGATGACTCATGTCTGATTGTAGATTAATCAAGTTGTCATAAATGGATTGAACCAAATGTTTATAAGAACTGCAGAGATGAGCTCACAGAGGAGAAGAGACTTACTTCGCTTTGAGCTAGGAATATTTTAGATTTTAGACTAGATTCTTGTAGTAATTAATTATTGCTCTACTATTCTTAAAACCTTGTAATAAAAGTCTTTAGAAAATACCGTTTGACTAGATAGGTATTGTGAAACGCATTTATTACACTTGTTTTGTACTGTATACTGTATAGTTTATTATTCTAATGTTCCACATAGTCTATCGTAATGTTTTTTTGTATACAGTAGTTTAGCGTTCTAATGTTCCACATAGTCTATCGTTATTTTGTTTCGTATAGTTTATCGTTCTAATGTTCCAGGTAGTCCATCGTTACCTTGTTTTATATACTTTATCGTTCTAATGTTCCACATAGTCTATCGTTATCTTGTTTTGTATAGCTTATTTCTCGTTCATTTAGTAACTTAAACGATACAGATCAGATTTATTCAAAATGTTAGTTACTTTTCACGTTATATTTATTTTAATTCTTAACACACTAATCATACACTGTTATGCGACTTAATTCTTCGAATACTCTCATTTATGCTTTTTATTGTAGCTATGAATCCCTACAAGGAAATCTGTTAGCTTGCTGTAATAGCCCGTGTGAAGCTCAGTATACTGTACTCCGATGTTTTTGACATGGCTTATACTTATTTAAATTTCGCACGGCTGTACAATAAAATATCTTAAACTATGGATATGTATTCAATAAAACCAATACAGTACTCATTTATATTTCTGTTACAAACCAGCTTCGTGACTAAGATAACGTAAAATAAATCTCTAAATTACTATAGTCTCCGGGATTCAGTATCCCTTAACTACCTCACAAAAATTTAGAAGCCTTTACTTCTACGTTAAAACAATTATATAGCTTTTCTTTTATTCAACTATCTGTCGAGCTTAAATACTCTTGGCAGCAGCTATCATGTATGAGTCATAACAGTTCATGAAATTTAGCTCATATTGGATAGCTAAATTAATACAGACATTATTTATAATTTTGGACATGTACTAAACGATTCTAGATAATTAGAATACAGTATGTCCACACACAGAATTATTTATGGTATCATCTATAATTGAATATCTTCAGGATATTCATCACAAACGTTTTAAGACATAACACTATAATCAATTAATATTAGTGACCTTATGAGAACTTTTACTACAATACAGCATAATTTACTGTAACAAAATAACAACTACCGCAGTTCTTACTGTAAGTCATCATTAGTTATCTCCATATATAAATGTTAAACACTAAATTTAGTCATTTACTCTTCATGGTGGTTCGAACCGTGACAATTTCTTGTAGCTCGCACTTGTCAAGTTGCAAAAACTCTAAGCGCTTAACTATTTTCCTTTAATCCATATCGCTAAAGTCCTCCATCCGTAAAACAAATAGTACATCACTACTACAACACCTTATCATATCAGGCAGGCATCAAAAAGCGAAAAGTCTTGCAATGTTCCGCATAGTTTCTCGTTAGTATGGTACGAGTGCCGTTTAAACGGTAATAAGTTCCTTATGCAATACAGTACTGTTTAGACTTATACGGTTATACCAGAGGCTATTTAAAAAAGGAACACCATACCACTGCTTATACATAGCTGACATTACGAAAGTGCTAAGATTAGAGCAGTATCTACAGTATGACAATAGGTGCAACTGCGTCTGTGAGTATGTGATTAATTGAAAGGTTTAAAAAGAAAAAATATTTCTGGTCTTAAAGCTTACTTCACACCACCCCTAGGTGAAAATAAATATCACTACTTCTGTGACTTGTTAACAAGCACTTTGATTACAAGTAATGCTCCATGGTCATTATTAGATAATTCATATTTCAGATAAGATATGGGGATTCTTCGACCCGATGTTACTCATTTGACAGTGCGAAAGGCTTCAGCCAAAACTCTTGATCGGTTACATGAATTGAATATCTGGGAGTGTAGGAAATTTAACGAATCGTCACATTTTATTACTCTTGTGCTTAATAGTTTAACAGATCAAACTAAAAAGAGCCTGACAAATTATTTAGCGATCAACGAAGAATGTACATCATATCTGTTGGATATCTTAATAGAGACTCCAGCGAAATAAGCTTCGGCATATCGAGACGATGTTATTTCATTCGTAGAAAAGATGGACTTTAATGCAGATACTACGTTACACATGTGTTGTGATTCAGTAGGAGTATATTATAAAGTACATGAACTACTTAAAAAGAGTTTATCGAGTCCATTTACTCTAGTCGAAGTCTGTATGGCCCATCTGTCAAATTTGTTTCTCTATGATTTGATCAAGGTATGCCCATCTCTTCTCAGTTCAATTTGTAACAGTACGTACTGTAAGTATCTGTAACTATCTTATCTTGTACTGAATATGATAGCCAATCAGAGAAAAAAATCGAATGCCTTGCTAGGAGCTATAGCTATACATATATAAGTCTAATCCTTATTATGATTAAGCGAGGATTACTGCCTTTTCTGTACCGCTGACTGCTGGAGTAGCCATCGGTAATCAACCTGTCAATAAAGCTCCTTCCTTCATCCTCAACTTGTCTACACAATCCTTGTGAGTCAGACAAAACATTACACAATTCACGATGCTACTAAAATTGCACGATTACTGAATACCTTTACTGCTTTGCACAAAGCCGTATACACTGAATTGCAGCGCAAAAGTGGATTAAGTTCTTTTGCAATCTGGGTTCCAACTAAAATGAGATGATAGTCTAATGGTGTTTGCATTAAGCAAGTAAGTACTTCGCATGCGTGACTTCATTTATCAACTTTGATTACGGATAAGGAAAGACCATATTTTAAGAAATCAAAACTGATTCAGCGGGTAAAGAAAACTATTGAAAGTGATAAAGTATGTGAATAAATGAAGCTAGCAAACCAGACGTTAACTCCCATTTAATTCTGTGACTAGTTTAAGTGAAATGGATAACATATCTTTGGGAGAAATTCTAGCGGTATGGATATGGCTATATACCTTAAGTCAAATGGCGAATTAACTAGACGATGATTCATGAATTGCGTTAAGTGACACCTATTTCAGGAGGTTGCGGTGTTTTGGAGAACATCATTATCTAGCATACATCCTCTTAGACCCTAGAGTTTATGAGGTCGGGTTGACTGCTAAAGGGACGAAGAAAAGTCATTATGTGCACTCGTACACTGGCTAAAATGAATTATTATTAATATCAATTCTGCGAGTTTCGTGAAAAATTTGATGGATTATCTGAATAGTACAGGTTGATTTACTGATGACAATGACAACTGGATAGGAGTAAGTAAAAATCCTATACAGTTTAGGATTACTGCTCAGATTATGAAGATTTATCTTTTATAGGAAAAATAGTGTGTTCATATGTTCTTCAAGCAGCATTTACAGAGAGAAATTGGTCTTCTCATATACAGTACGCATTCACACTAAAGAACGTATATGGCTAAATCCAAGTAATGTCGAAAAAATCTCTAAAGTAAAGCACGCATACCGTAAGAAAACAAAGGAATCGAACGCAGACGTTGCCAAAAAGTATAGCAAGGTAATGGATCCTTTAAAATTCTATTAGTACGCAAATCTTGTTAGATAGCAATGGGCCTGAACCTTTAGACGCTGATGAGTACTTTGAACCTGTTATTCAAGCGGAAAGAAATGAAATTCCTATGGTTATTGAGCGTAGTGATGATAAAAAATTGGACGATACGGAGATGGAAGCGGAAGATAATCATTATGAAGCGGTCGATTCGAACAAAAATGCATCTCCGGTGTCAATCATGAATATTCTGCAATCATTGGAAAATGATTTACCTTCTGAATCGTATAATATCAATTTATGTCCAAATAATGAAATCATCGCATCCATTGCCTCAGACTGTTTAGATGTGTCTCTGGATAGTCTATCAGTCACTCAATACTCAATGACAGCATTTATTGATATTCTTGTATTCGTAGTAATGCTCGTTTAAGTTTAAATATATTGGTCATTTGATCGGTCATGTTTATACAAAATAATAAACTAACCCTTATTCCGTTTTATTCATGTTTTATATAAAGTAAGAAAATGAATTTTATTTTAGCGCTTAACGCATTGAAAGTGCCATCATGCTGCTTTACGTCCTGGCGGTCCTGCATATTTAATATACTCGTTCGTTAGTCGTTACTTCGAGATGGCGTCGAAAATTTAAAGTTGCATATTTGTTAACATTCCTGTTCAAAATCTATATGTACATTGGGCTTGATTTAGCCTACACAGTTTATTTCCCATAGTGCCACCCAAGTTAATCGTGCTGTACTACACAGTCACCTATATTATGCAGTATACACTATACAGTCCCCTATATTATACTGTACATACTGTGTACAGTACAGTATACTACATACAAGTACATACCCCTGTATAGTGTACTGTACTGTACACTGTGTACAGTGTACAGTATTATATAATGTGCACTTTGAAGTTCACGTAAAGTGAAGTTTCAAAATCTAAACTTCACACGTTCCCTAGTTAGGACCTGTAATACTACTTTCCTATATTAACTACAATCGACTCACAAGAATGAGTAAGACTCCCTTTATATAAAAAAGTTTTATTACGATGTTAAAATACTGGCATTAGAAACTACAGATATAATATCAAAAGAATATCCACTATGACTTCTCCGAGCTAACCCATGAATCTAGCTCTACAATTACATTAGCCTCCTTATATATCTATCTTTGATGTAAATATTTACATCAAAACTCTATCACAATTTTCCCTATACAAAATAGTATATCGTAACGGCTACAGTATTGGAGCCCTTTAACATGATCCGCGTCTTGTTTATATCGCCTCGAACCTTGTTCCTCAGCTTCTCGACCAATAGTCAATCTTCTAGGGCTTCCATCTGCGCTTCTCGCCAAGAGGCCTATTAACACCGTTACATCTTTCCGATTCCCATCGATAGATAATCAATAGCGTATATTGCGGCAACATAGGAGGAACTGACACCATGTTCTACAATGTTCCACACAACTAGAGACAATTCGATATTACACCGCTACAGGACCATAGGGATGAATCACAATGATTAGAACTTGCAAGTGTTAGGAAGGCTTACTATGTATAAATAGGGCAGAAACCTATAGTATTACGTAGAATAGGTATGTTGGAACTATTGGGAAGAACCACAATGGTTAGAGCTTCTAAGTGTTAGGAATACTTACTATAGACTCTGCAGATACCCTATGGTATGATCTGCCATCGAGGGTATGATTCTGTAGATACCCTACGGTATAATTTGCCGTCGAGGGTATAAAACCTGCGAATTTTTAAGAGAGAGTTGAGATGCTACACATGGTTTGTAGCTGTGTTGTTAATATAAATACCGTACGGTACGGTACCAGTTGCTTGTATGTTCTACCATGGTAGCTTATTATTAAAACGTATATCGCTATGCTCAACGTACGGTAGTTTATCGACCTTACAGCAGCTTCACATAATTTACTGTTATGTTCCATATCTTTTATTATCATCTACATAGTTTATGGATATTATGCTCCACATAGTGCATTATTTCCATGTTCCATATACTGTACTGTACTGTAGTTTGTCGTTATTTATGTTCAACATAATTTATCGTATTTCTCATATAGATTAATTAATTATTGCTGTTGTGTTCCACGTAGTTTATTGCTTTGATGTATCCACATAGTTTATCGTTATTATATTCCAAGAAGTTTGTCGCTATTATGTTCCACATAGTTTATTGCTTTTGGGCTCCTCATATAGATAGTAGTTTATCACTATTATATTTCACACAGTTTATCGTTGTTATGTTCCACACACTATATTATATTTTACATAGTTTATTGTTATTATGTTCCACATAGTTTATCGTTATTATGTTCCACATAGTTTATCATTATTTCACACTCCACACTGTTTCTCATTAAGTTCCAAATAGTTTTATACTTATTATGTTCCACATAGTTTTATCGCTATTATGTTCCACATAGTTTATCGTGATCAGGTCCCACATTGTTTATCGTTATTATGTTCCACATAGTTTATCGTTATTAGGCTCCACTTAGTTTATAGTTTATTATGTTCCACATAGCTCATCGTTGTATATCTCCCTCATAATTAACTAAATCATCTCTTTAGAAACTTATGAAATATGGAACTGCAAAATGTAAGAGAATGATGTAAAATTGAATTAAGGCACAGTAATTAGGAGACATAAAGACATGTGGTGATGTAGCAAAAGAATAGTCTATGTACAGAGCACTGTAACTGACACAAGTCCATACCGTGGTCAATACAAATACAAATAGCCTTTACATTTAATTGATCGATTGATCATCCATAATGTAGCAACATTTCATGGTTTATATCTTTCATATTTAATATGTAAAGATTTCATTTGAAACCGATTTGATGTGCTTATTATTATTAAAATTTCAGTTTGATTTTAACTGAAACCAAATCATGAATAGGTGTAGTCAGTATATATCCTACTTTTTTCTATGTTTAGCTACTCAGACACTACAATGTAATGTTCGATTAATTGAGTACTGCAAGGGCAGAACTAAGTTATCTCTGTATTTCCAATTTTCAGTAAGGGTATCCAAGGACATTATCAATGTAGGAATTACAGTCTTTACTACTGTACCTTCGTAGGACATTACATGCCGCTAGAGGCTACCGTATAACAGGGTGTTACGAAATAAGATTTTCGTTAGATATGTTGATACAATTTCTATATAACGAGTAAACTCACTGTAACTTTAACTTATTTTGTTAAACTATAGTAGCACAGTCACTTAGGCATAAAATTTATAGTACGTAAATTCATAGAAAAGATTATAGATAAATCAGTTGCCTGAATGCATTTCTGATAAGTTATCATTTGTTTAGAATTAACTAATTATCGGCCGTTCTCTTATTTGTAAGAATGTTATAACATTCGTTGGAATTTATAATATGCCATTACGATAAAAGGTAGATAAACATGTAGTTATTAGGCTTAAGTTAGAAAAGTAAGGGGTAATACTCGTGTTCGTGTTACCCTTGGAGGTAATAAAAAACCCTCTATGGTGTATCCTATACTAGTACCTGTAATAAATAGGTGGATGATTAACATTACCAGCATATGATACGAATCAAGATAAACATAAATATTTATGCCAGGTATTGAGAATAATATTTATGTTTATCACCCAGGCTGAGTGGTATTTAGTGTTAAGAATAATAATATTTATTACATAGGTTGATTGATTTGAAAGATATATAAACGAGAGTAAGAATAGCTTTAAGGTATCGCACATTATAGTATCTAGCGTACCTGTTCTACACTATGACATGATAATAAATTTTTAAATTGTATGTAATCGTCACAACCCCTATGTAGTAAAGGACAGAAAGCAGAGTCTTTTATAGCTTTATTATGTAACTATTTTACTTTACAAAGTATTGTATATGTAATGATGAAATGAAAAGTGTAGAAATCAAGTTACTAAACTTCTAACAAACTTTGATTCTACTTTCTTTGCCCTCTGGTCGACTTAACAAAACTTTGACACCAAATAAAATTGGGGAAACAACCGATCAACAATTTATTAAGAAAATGTGAGGGAGTCTGATCAAACAACCTTCCAAATACTTAATTCTAAGTATTATAACTAAAGAAATAAAAAAATGACAGAACTGAAACTGTCAACAACCAAATAACCTAACAAAAAGAAGAACGCGTTAACTTACAACAGTTCGACCCCTAAGGCCTTTAAATTTCAACAAGTTCTTTAAAAGAATCTTCTTTCGCTCTCTACTATAAATTTTCTGATTGCACTATCATTTATAGGCTTCACAGAGCCGTCAGTGGTACTTAAAACTAAATATTTATTAACCAATCACTCTTAAGATTCATTTTAGAAAACTACTTTGCATCACTATAGAAAATCAAAAATCATTTAAAGTTCAGACACAAATTACCTTATGATTCCCTTACAAACACTATAAAACCGTCAAACTAATTATAAAATGCCTCAAGCTTCACTTCTAACTTAATTTACAATCATTATACATTACAAAAGTCTAAAAATTAATATCAAGATTTAGTCTTAAAAATAACAGTCTAACTACTTAACAATCAACACAACCTCTGCCATTTGCCATCTTATTTAGTATTTTCTTAAGTAAACTTTCCTAATGTAACTTTCATGTCACCTCATAAAATTCTGAAATTTCAAATTCACAACAAAAAGTTCAAATTTCAAAAGTTAGCTCTTATAACATTTTTCAAAAATTAAAATCCAAACATTTAGATTGAAATTATATCGAATACAAATCCGACCGGATCTGGAATTCGAATCGGAAAAATTCGAATTTTATAAAGATCACAGTAATCGCTTATCAAAAATTTTATGTGACAACTATGACTACTTTTCTGACGTATTGACAGTTGATGTTTTAGCGTAAAATTGTACGGTAACTGTACGATTATAGGCAACACTAGTAAAAACTCCCGTCGCTTTACTGACGGTTTACGATAATGTACCAGATATTTTAGTAAAGGTATAAATGAAATTTATTGCTAGATATTGGTATAGTACACTGTAGAGCCATGGACTACTCAATAAGTATAGCAACATTATTTTCGTATTAGATATTTTAGTAAAGGTATAAATGACATTTATTGCTAGATATGGGTAAAAACTACTGTATTCGCACATTACAAAATCATCGATTGTTGCTATGGAGTCAATATCACCTAATCTACCTATTCGATGTAATTGGCGATGATGATAGTTTCTCCTAAGATTACTGTAACGGTAATATTAAATTGTCTCTAGTTGTGTGGAACATGGTGTCAGTTCCTCCTATGTTAGCGCTATATATGCTATTGATTATCTATTGGTGGGAATCGGAAAGATGTAGCGGTGTTAATGGGCCTCTTGGCGAGAGGCGCAGGTGGAAGTCCTAGAAGATTGACTATTGGTCGAGGAGCTGAGGAACAAGGTTCGAGGCGATATAAACAAGACGCGGATCATGTTAAAGGGCTTCTATACTGTAGCCGTTACGATATACTATTTTGTATAGGGAAAATTGTGATAGAGTTTTGATGTAAATATTTACATCAAAGATAGATATATAAGGAGGCTAATATAATTGTAGAGGTAGATAGATTCATTCATAGGTTAGCTTGAAGAAGATATAGTAGATATTCTTTTGATATTATATCTGAAGTTTTAAATGCCTGTATTTTAACATCGTAATAAACTTTTTATATTAACCGAGTCTTACTCATTCTTGTAAGTCGATTGTAGTTAATATAGGGAAGTAGTATTACAATAGTATTACATCGTACAATCTAACAAATATAGCGTAGCATATAATAACGTAGTTCTAAGACTGTAAACGAGCTAAACGCAGAATGAGCATAAAAAATAGTTCTGAGTTGACTTTTTATTTAATAGTGGACATTACTGATAGATCAAATACAGCAACTAACTTAAATTAATAAAAGAACGGACTTATATACTTTCTTAAGCCAACAGGTGCAATCTTCAAAGTAAGAAGCTAACAAAACTAATAGCTTACTATACATGTACAGCGAATTGTACATGGTTACTATAGTGCATTATTTGTTAAATTAAGCGTCTAAATATTAACTACTACCTACGAGCTTACACTATTCGTGCAACATTCGCCATCTTAATTTTAACTCTATAATTCCTATATTAAATAAATTAAACCTACACAGTCATGAATAGAAATCCATTAACGACCCAACTTAGTACAGTTGTAATACACGATCAACAATAAATATT
>NW_002060980.1:134247-158362 GCF_000150275.1 Trichoplax adhaerens
CATAGCGACGTTGCTTTTTGATCCTTCGATGTCGGCTCTTCCTATCATTGTGAAGCAGAATTCACCAAGCGTTGGATTGTTCACCCACTAATAGGGAACGTGAGCTGGGTTTAGACCGTCGTGAGACAGGTTAGTTTTACCCTACTGATGAATGTCGTCGTGATAGTAATTCTGCTCAGTACGAGAGGAACCGCAGATTCAGACAATTGGTATTTGCACTTGGTTGAAAAGCCAATGGTGCGAGGCTACCATCTGTCGGATTATGACTGAACGCCTCTAAGTCAGAATCCGTGCTAGGTACGACGATTTTTACTTCTAGCGACTGAAGATGAATAAGGATAGAGCTTCGGCTCCTGCGTCCCATTGTGCGGAAGAGGAGATAAACCTCGGATGCCAACAATTTTAAATTTTGACGTTGCTAGAAATAAATCCTTTGCAGACGACTTAAATATAGAACGGGGTATTGTAAGTGGTAGAGTAGTCTTGTTACTACGATCCACTGAGATTAAGCCCTTGTTCTCGCGATTTGTTTCTTTTTGCAAGTGTAGAATGTTCCACATAGACTATAAACTTCGACATTTTCATATCGTTTCAAAGTAGCGATGTTCCACATAGTTTATAGTTAGTCTGTTCCATATGGTTTGTTAGTAACAATGTTCCACATAGTTTATAGTTAAGCTGTTGCATATCGTTTGTTAGTAGCGATGTTCCACATAGTTTATAGTTAGGCTGTTCCATATAGTTTATAGTTAGGCTGTTCCATATCGTTTGTTAGTAACGATGTTCCACATAGTTTATGGTTAAGCTGTTTCATATCGTTTGTTAGTGACGATGTTCCACATAGTTTATAGTTAATCTAAGTAACGATGTTCCACATAGTTTATAGTTAGGCTGTTCCATATCGTTTTTTTAGTAACGATGTTCCACATAGTTTATAGTTAGGCTGTTCCATATCGTTTGTTAGTAACGATGTTCCACATAGTTTATAGTTAATCTATTTTATATCGTTTCTTAGTAACGATGTTCCACATAGTTTATAGTTAACCTATTCCATATGGTTTGTTAGTAATGATGTTCCACATAGTTTATAGTTTGGATATTCCATACAGTATTTATGTTCCACATAGTTTATAGGTTTTATATTTCATATAGTTTACAGTATTTATATTCCACATAGCTCATAGTTACAATGTTCCACATAGTTTCTCGTAGCTATGTTCCACTTACTGTAGGTTATCGTTTTATGTTCTAATTAGTTGTTGGTTTTATATTACGCATCGTTTGATTTACAGTATAGTTTCAATGTTCCACATAGCTTATAGTCTAAATGTTCCCCATAGTTTAGGGTTTATATTTCGTACTCTTTAGTTTACAGTATAGTTTTAATGTCTGTAATACTACTTCCCTATATTAACTACAATCAACTCACAAGAATGAGTAAGACTCCGTTTATATAAAAAGTTTTATTACGATGTTAAAATACAGGCATTAGAAACTACAGATATAATATCAAAAGAATATCTACTATGACTTCTCCAAGCTAACCTATGAATGAATCTATATAGCTCTACAATTATATTAGCTTCTTTATATGTCTATCTGTGATGTAAATATTTACATCAAAACTCTATCACAATTTTCCCTATACAAAATAGTATATCGTAACGGCTACAGTATAGAAGCCCTTTAACATGATCTGCGTCTTGTTTATATCGCCTCGAACCTTGTTCCTCAGCTCCTCGACCAATAGTCAATCTTCTAGGGCTTCCACCTGCACTTTTCGCCAAGAGGTCCATTAACGACGTTAGTAACGATGTTCCACATAGTTTATAGATAGGCAATTCCATATCGTTTCTTAGTAGCAATGTTCATAACGTTTCTAAGTAACAATGTTCCACTTAGTTTATAGTTAATGTTCCACATAGTTTATAGTTAATCTATTCCATATCGTTTGTTAGTAACGATGTTCCACATAGTTTATAGTTAACCTATTCCATATGGTTTCATAGTAGCGATGTTCCACATAGTTTATAGTTTAGATATTCCATATGGTTTGTTAGTAACGATGTTCCACATAGTTTATAGTTAACCTATTCCATATCGTTTGTTAGTAACGATGTTCCACATAGTTTATAGTTAACCCGTACTATATCGTTTGTTAGTAAGGATGTTCCACATAGCTTATAGTTAACCTATTCCATATCGTTTGTTAGTAACGATGTTCCACATAGTTTATAGTTAACCTGTTCTATATCGTTTGTTAGTAAGGATGTTCCACATAGTTTATAGTTTGGATATTCCATATCGTTTGTTAGTAACGATGTTCCACATAGTTTATAGTTAACCTGTTCTATATCGTTTGTTAGTAAGGATGTTCCACATAGCTTATAGTTAACCTATTCCATATCGTTTGTTAGTAACGATGTTCCACATAGTTTATAGTTAACCCGTTCTATATCGTTTGTTAGTAAGGATGTTCCACATAGCTTATAGTTAACCTATTCCATATCGTTTTTTAGTAACGATGTTCCACATAGTTTATAGTTAACCCGTTCCATATCGTTTGTTAGTAAGGATGTTCCACATAGTTTATAGTTAACCTATTCCATATCGTTTCTTAGAAATGATGTTCCACATAGTTTATACTTTAGATATTCCATATCGTTTGTTAGTAGCGATGTTCCACATAGTTTATAGTCAGGCTATTCCATGTCGTTTGTTAGTAACAATGTTCCACATAGTTTATAGTTCGAATAATCCATATCGTTTGTTAGTAACGATGTTCCACATAGTTTATAGTTTGGATACTCTATATCGTTTGTTAGTAGCGATGTTCCACATAATTTATAGTTTGGATATTCCAAATCGTTTCTTCGTTACGATGTTCCACATAATTTATAGTTTGGATATTCCATATCGTTTTTTAGTAACGATGTTCCACATAGTTTATAGTTTTTACATTCCATGTACTTATTTACCGGATTATCACTATATTATTACAACTATATCACGTATCCTTTCATATTGTTATAGATTGCAACCGCTAATTACGGTGATTTACAAGACTATACTTATTTTACAGTATTTATGTTCCACATAGTTTATCGTAACGATGTTCCACTTACTGTAGCTTATCGTTTTTTATGTTCTAATTAGTTGGTTTTACATTACGCATTGTTTAGTTTACAGAATAGTTTTAATGTTCCACATAGCTTATAGTCTAAATGTTCCCCATAGTTTAGGGTTTATATTTCGCTCTCTTTAGTTTACAGTATAGTTTTAATGTCACACATAGTTTATCGTGTTTATTGTCTACACAGGTTATCGTTTTTATGTATCACATACTGTAGTTGATGGTTTTATATTCCGTATGCATTAGTTTACGGTGTAGTTTCAATTTTCCACTGTAATACTACTTTCCTATATTAACTACAATCGACTCAAAGAATGAGTAAGACTCCGCTTATATAAATATCAAAAGAATATCCACTACGACTTCTTCGAGCTAACTTATGAATCTAGTTCTATAATTATATTAGCCTCCTTATATATCTATCTTTGATGTAAATATTTACATCAAACCACTATCACAATTTTCCTATACAAAATAGTATATCGTAACGGCTGCAGTATAGGAGTCCTTTAACATGATCTGCGTCTTGTTTATATCGCCTCGAACCTTGTTCCTCAGCTCCTCGACCAATAGTCAATCTTCTAGAAACAATTTAATATTACACCGTTACAGTTACATGAAATTTATTAATTGGGACTAATATCCGTTCCAAAAATAAGAACAAGAGTTAATCATTTCATTACACTATGTTAATATTGAAGCGTTACACTGTATATCGTTATATTCAACATGGTTTAAATTAAATTAATTATTGACCATACAGCAGTTTCACATAATTTTCGAATATTTGTACCATTTTCTGTATGATATTTATTCTTCATGGAGTGTATACTACAATAACTGTTGCTGGGTTGCGGATACTAGCAAAAGATCAGGTAGAGCTTGGTAATGACATATCAATTTCTATTTTATTTACTGCATCCGGTAAAACATAACCAACATTGCCTTGAGAAGGATTTCTTTCTCTTTCATGGATCCTGGTTTGACTATAAAATATTAAAAAATCGCTAGCCCGAGTATAGAGTATTATGCTGTAAATTTTAATACACTATAGGCTCTAGCTCTTACATGTATGGTTTCTTTAAACTTGTAAGAGGTAAAGATTGCAAATATTGTAAAGTACATTACCGTCAGGGTATTCACAAGCTGACTGATTTAAAATGAAACAATCACTAAAATCTTCTTGGATCAGACAACTCTCGTCCCTATCTAGTACAAGATCAACTTTTATTGCTATACTGACATTCAGTAGACTAGTGCAATCTTTTAGTGTCTATGATGATATAAAGAAGCAGCGAGAATACTCTTTAATTTGTGTTTATGACCTACGCACAACATTTGACATGTTTAAGAAGGAAGCAGATTGCGAGAATAGAGATTTAATCTCAGGGGATGATAGTTAAATACACCTTCAAAATTAAAGTCATTTACAAGGATTTATTTCTAGCTAAATTAACCAGTAGCTACTTGGAATGCCAAAATATGTTGTACTATGTGAAATACCTTGATAAGCTATTTAGAGAGCAACATATGTTATATGAAAATACAAGACTCATAGCGTACGAAGTACAGTCATGGACCACTAGAAGAAAACCTGGAGGTGAAGCGCTCTTGGACAGGCGGATATTTCAATCATATATCGTCAAAAAATCTTCCAAAACACTTCCATTCGTCATTACTTCAGTATGCAGAGATGCTCGATTCTGTATTTACAGTTAACCTATTTTTTCTACATTAATATCATTGAATCTTTATCTTTTACAGAGATCTGCTTGAAAGTAGTTGTTTGAAGATCATAAAATGCTTTTAATATTAATAGTAGTGAATAAGAAAATAGGCACAGAAGATCCATAGCAAGTAAGTATTTTTCGACATTTTGGCCTCTTATTATAAAGAAAAGTCCGTCCATTTGAATAGCGATTCACGTCCTAGGTTTCTTCCAGTGCTCGATGGTACAGTACACTAATATGTTCCTCATAGTACTGTATATGGTCATTGGGTTGGTATGTTCCACATAGTTTGTCGTTCTACTACAGTACTGTATTTTACATTATTATTGGTATAAAATTCTATCAATGATAGTTTGTGCTAATGATACCTAGCATCTTTACCATACTCCAGTGGCTTATTTTCAAAGTATTAGATTTACTGTAGTTTTGCCAAATAAATTTTTACATACTACATTGCAAATAGATGTATTGTATATCCTGTTACAAGCTTACTAAATCTATTGCAATGTATCCATGTGCTGCTCTAAATGTAATACTGGATATCGAAAGCTCGTTGTGATATTAGCAATCCCGGTATGACTGTATCTTCCAGTGTACCTTACTGTAACGTTCAGTATGGCCCGTGCTCAAGAAGCTTTGCCTAGTGTAGTACTGTACACGCTGGCATGACTACATACATAAACGTGTAAAACAGACGTCTTAAAAAGTCTTAACGCTGCACTATAAACGCTATTCAAGCTTACGACATCTGTTTTACACAGTTGCTTACAGTATAGTGAAGACCACAAACTAGTGTCAGTGAAACATCATGACCTCTTATTAAGCGACCCAGACGCCAGACAAGCATTACTCATCGCCATTATGAGTTCTTATAGTAGAAACTTTAATAGCGTCCTGGTCAAATACTTAACAAATCATGGATTGAACTTAAATAACGTGATTGTAGACCTTATAGGTCATCATCATCAGTTATTGCTATCAGTTGATTTGATCGATAGCAGTAACAGTTGCTGCAATCAATGGATGGAGCTGATAGAAGTTTTGCAAGCTATCATACCTGTAGTTGAAGACCAACAGCTACTTGAAGATATAGTCAAGGATATTTGTCTGGTATTACTTCGTAAGCTACAACGGAAACAAAATACTCAAGATCGTAACAATATCGGAATAAGACTACATCATAACACTGCTGCATTGTTAATCGGATGTTGCTGGCATCCGAAAAGCAACAAATCTCTGTCTAATAAATTATTGCAACATCTCGTAGAATCTCTTCGTAATTACATCAGTGAAATACTGGGTAAAAATATAGATGAAAAATGGAAAGGTGTTGAAGTTATGACCGCTATTGAGCTAATTAACTTCATATTAAATTGGAAAGGAGATGAAGAAAGCGCTATTAGACAAACGGTTGAGGATTGGAATGACAAAATTGTAGCTTGTATAATTGAAAGTTTACAATGCGCTGATAATGATATATCGGAGAAATCAGTATTTGAAATATTACCAAAACTGTGTAAGTTAGAGCCAGAGAATTCCACGACATTAGACAAAATCTGGATAAAAATTAAACAGCTTCATCAATCTGAAATGAACAGCCAAAACGAGATGAAAGAAAGCACAGCTCTACTGTTAATTTGTTCCTTAGCTGATTATTACCTGACCAGCAAGCTAGAAACTACTAAGCTCTCCGGTGATGAATTCTGGCAAATATTACAGATAGGGCTTGTCCACCTTAACTCATTGACCAGGAAACGAGCTATTTATCTATTGAGATATGCTCTTGATACCATACAGCAAGAAAACATAAGTATCAACCTCAATAAAAGTGGTATGTATTACACGTTATTTATACCGCCTTATACAGTATACTGTGATTTAAAGCCACTGAAATGTAGCTATCAAAAAAATATTTCTTCTATAAAATCTGATGGATATAATCTTGCGATTACTAAATGCGTTGCCATTGAGGTCATACTGTATTTACAAGCACGGCGTGTAAAGTTCAGATTCTAGGCAGATTAATATTGGTCAACTATGACTTAAGTATAGTAGATAAAATACTTTTACTCCATCAGTGTAAAAATTTCTTTTGTCGCTGTTATTTGATCAATCATAAAGGCATAGGAGATTACTGCTTACGTTGTGTGTGACCTGTTACCGCAAAGAGTGAGATAAAATTACATCATACTAACAAATATATTAAGCTGCTTCTTTATATATTTTGCGCATAATACCTTAAAGATAGGGTTAGGGTAATCATTTAACTGTTTGCAGTATTACTTTTAGATGATCTTGTGAGATTGTGCATTAAGTCAATTAATTAAAAAATAAGATCGCAGAGTTGTAAAAGATGATTCATCTCTGAAAATAAATTGTTATTAGTCCAGCAATCGAGATGCACTGCAGCATGAATTCAATGAAGTCTTATACAATCACTATTGCGGAATTAAATTGTTTTAAAATTTCTTTACATCAATAATCTAGGCTGTCTATTTAAATGGGATTCTAATCAAAAGGAACAAACCGCGTCAATTTGGGAAAGTTATCATTTAATTATGCAGACACTAGAGGAAACACAGGTGAAAATCTTATCGAATTTACACATTAAATTTCATTAAAAATAACTGCATCGCATCATGATAGAAGATGACACTTAGTAAAATATGACTAACATTTTGTCCATCTTTAAGATTCATATTATAAAGCCAGTTCTTTTCCGTATCGAGGACATTATAGCAGCAACAACTAAAGACGGCGAAGGTATCATGTGCAATGTCTTTGGAAGCAGTTTTCATAAACGTTAAAATTAAACAGAAGCAGATATTGAAAGTTGGGTTTAGTAACCGAATTAACATTATATAAGTAATCATCTTTGCCAGCTAATCAACGATGATTTGATTACCACGACATCTTTCTATCAACTTTGAGCAAAATTAATTGCTGAAATGATCATATTTAAAAAATAGGTCGTGGGCTGGTAGATATATCCTGGCTAACTATAATTTATAAGAGAATATTTTTTCACGAAAATAAGTTTCTTATTAAATGGGCAATACTATCCTACTTAACGAGTACAACTCATGATAATGATGGAAAGGAAGTAATTCATATGGCTAAATATTTCACACCAAAAGTATAAGCATAAAATTCTTAACTGTTACACATATTATGAACTATGGCTACCGTTTGACATTGTATGCATAAAATGATGTACCATTTGTTTGCTTATCAATTTAGTTTTTCTTCACTGATGTCTTCAGAGCCCTAAATAACTCCGCTTGCTATTCAAGGTTTGTTTTCATAAGATAATAATTGCCCTAGCTTTGCGAACTTAACATATTGAAAATTTAAATTTGTAACAAATTCGTATTTTTCATTTCCCAAAGTATTGCTATTGTCTTTAATTTGGTAGCTTTTATTAAATTAATGTGCCCGATTTATAACTATCATTCTCGTAGAGATACTGAATTTTCACGAGATCAGCCGTCATCCATTGCTACAGCTCTTACCACCTTTCTGACATCTCATTTTAATCTAGTGAGAGAAGCTAGTACTAAAGGTAAACCTGTCTATAGATTTGCTGATAGCTATCAGAAGCTTAAGTCTGCTATGAGCTAAATTTGCTACTATTATTTCTTTTGCTTACTCAATGCCACTCAGTTCAATTTTTAAATCAATTATTGGAAGCCTTAGTCAAAGAACGCTTTGGACCTTATCCACTACTATATTTTTCATATGCATTATCAAAATTACAACCTTATCCAGCTTGGGAGAACAAAGCTTTGTTGAAAATTAAGTAATTACATGATAAAGCTATTAAGGACGAGATATGTTTATTCGCACTGATTATGATTAACCCAATAGATGTAGTAATGCTGACTTGGTTATTATTTCTAGTATGGTGCTATTTGATTGCATAGGAACCCATCCTACTCTAATAAAAGCAACTGTTCAATGCTTCATGCTTGAAGCTATGATGAAAATGATCAATCTGGTATGTTAAAGGCAATTTATCATACATTACTGATATTTACTGCGTAAAGTGCAAGTATAGTACATGTAATGCATACGTTAATCAAATGATCTTGCATCAACTAGTGAAAAATCATTCATCATTAACTTTTTGATTTCAGAATTTTTATTCTTACCTCTCAGTTCATGCTCTTATAACAATTGATTGTATTGCACTATTCAAACTAGCCTATTTTTAATATTTGTTTACTAATTTTATTTTATAATCAATGTGTTTATCTCTATTTCAAATTCCTTATTTGTTTGCAGCAAAATACATCGTTACTAGATATAGCTAATTGCCTTGTGGTGTTTCGTAAAGAGGAATGCTTTGTTAGAGGAAGATCTTTATGGCTTAAAGTAATTTCGAGATTAGCAAGTTACAATTCAGCATTGATAACAGATATTTAGTTCACTGTATAATAACTTATTATAAGTAAGCTAACTTTCATTTTTATAAGGTTTGCAATTGGTTAAATGTAGCCTCACCCGATACTTCTTGCCTTCCGAATTGCGTATTAAAAGTGCTCATAAACAAAAGTGTAATGGTGGAGTTTTTAAGAACTTCTGTCGCTGATGTTATGGATAATCAAAACCCGGATATAAGTCCGCCCTCTAATAATCTTCGGATTATTAGTATACCTGCCTTAGCTAGACTCCTAGTTTTAATAGGTGACTGCTATACTTCAGAATCAGAGAGTCAATTAAAAGAAGAAAGGAAAGATAAACTACCCACGTTACCCTGGCAAATTATTCTGGAACCTGCGATTTCAATAATTAACAGTTTAAAAAATAGCACCTACATATCGCAGGAAAAAACACAAAATGCTATGATGCTAATATTTGCTATTTTATTGGAACTAAATCGTAAGTAATTCCATGCATAGGTTTTAAACTATCATTAGCCTTGACTTGAAATATGATTTTTTACGTTTACAGTCGACGATGCTATTATCCAACAGCCACCGTATTGCATTGTGAATAAACAACTTCAATTAGTTTTTGCCCCTTTAATATCTATTCTGCTACAGTATGCTCGTTTACAATTACCTAATTCTGATGCTCAGGTATGTACCCTCATATTGCTGATATAACACATAAATTTCCTTACAGTATTAAGTTTGCAAGAAATATACGAATATATATATTTATTGTACGTATACTGCTCAGATACTTGTATTATTGATAACTTTATTAATTAATAATGTAATCCCGCTGTACTTTCGTATGCTCAGAGATTTTCATTAGTATAAAGCATTAAATTCGAAACGCAAAGTGTAAAGATAGAAGACTACTAATACACTATTTTATTAGCTTTTATACTTTAGATATTTTATTTTGCAGATTGCTGCCAGATTTAAAAGTAGTCGACTTTGTCTTAATGTCCTGGAAGAGTTAATGAAGCTTTTGTGGAAAGAAGACATCGCTAATGATGTCTTAGCTGATAGTGCAAATGCTATATTCGCTCTGACAGCATCATGTTTTAAGTCGCTTTCAAACACAGAAGCTATTGAGGTATTATGTTTTGAAAACTCTGTTGACATTATAATTACAGTAATTCTTTATTTCTACGTAATTTATTTACTATTGTAGCAACACCATTATTGTTCACTTATTTGTGCCTGTATTTTTTTAAGCAAGGGCCATTAGACAACATCAATTCAGTTATGACAGCTGCATGGACTAGTAAAATCTTAACAGCAGGCTCTACATTAGATTTCGCAAAAACTCCCCATTATCTGCAAATTATTACCTACATTAAAGAATACATTCCGAAGGTAATCGTTATAAGTGATTATCGCAAGAATTATGTTGATGTACATTCCCAGGCAGAAAAATCATTCAAAGGCTTAGTAACGGCTGAATATATAAGATGTCAATGGCAGTGTATAGCATTCTTGATTAGCTTGGCCAATAATAAATCCAATAGTGATAGCACATCAGCGTCGACGATGTCGCTTATAGAAATATGTTGTAAATCTCCAGTGGGACTACTAAATGATGCTATTGATTCCTTGGATGTTGCTCCTATTAACACTGCTGATTCTATATTACAGTGTATCCAGCTATTGTTGCCAATGGTATATGATGACACTTTCATTTTTTGAATTAGCTTTATTATTATAGCATTTGCAATGAACAGAATTTTAACGCTTGATGGATATTTACTTCTCATAAATAATTTTTTTATGTACTAACGACAGGCTTTCAATGAAGATGAATCAGTCTGTCTACATGCAATTGACTGTCTATGGCAGCATGTCAATTACTGCAAGCAAAGTCATGATAACTTTTGGCCTGTATTGGCCTCATTTATTGCAACGATATTACAATCATACTTTATCCAGTGTATTAATTTAGATTCTATTCACGTGATGATTACGAAATATATCACGAAATTATTAGAAATGAGCAAGTCTCAACAAGGTGTATCGAACTATTTAGTTAGCCAGTTTAATTTGGTATGGACGGAGTTATTGTTGCAGCCAAATCAATTAAGTTCGTTACATAAAAATGCAGAAAATTTTGTCAAAACGGTTTTATTGTGGGCTTGTACTCATGGAAATAGCTATAGGAAAGATATTATGTACGTTGATTAATGCTTTTAGTAAGTGATTTTAATCGTTATCTGTTAATATAACTAAGTAATACTAATCTGATAGGCATCTGCAAGACTCGATATCATTCATAAGGAGCTTAGGACAAACATTTCCCGTTAATCAGTTATTTGCCGTGTGAGATGTCTATTTATCGCATTATCATAGAAATAGAAGATTTGATATACTGTAGAATTCAATCGATTTATATTTTAATGCTTTACCATCACAATGTGTAACGTAGGGGTATGGTAATATATTCTTTATTATATTAGAACAAAGGATCGATGTGACTATCTCGTAAGGGTCCAAGCAATTAATATGTTGTGCCAGCTATCAGTTAATAATGAAGGACACAGAAAATTTATTCAACAATATATGCTGCATTTACTTGAAATGGTATACTGTGTAGTATTTTATATCTTTGGTGGAGTTTTACCGAACGTCGATGAATAATTATAAAGCCGATGTTAAAATAAACACTTTTAATTTTAGGATCAGAAAATGCACAACTCCAAGAAAAGATCATTTATTAATTCTCATGTACATTTCACAAGGTATCGGATATGGCAAACTGTTATGGTATTGGTCCCTTTTATTGATGAGGTACTATAATTATGTGATTAAGGAGTGATCAGCTTGCTTGTGATTAATATACATGGTTTATAATAAAATTTTTATATTAGAGCTATGCGGAAGTATTTCTCTGCAAGTCATTGAAACTACTACACGGTCAAATTCAACCTTCAGTCCGACGTATGATTGAGTGGTCGGCGATTTTATTATTGCGTAATAGAAGTTTACATCATTTATTACAGGACTATTACTCTACGGTATAGCAATAGTGACGATTATGTAACAAATTAACGCTAGATACCAAAATTTACTTAATACTGAGCTCTAAAACAAACTCAATCTTAAACTTAAATTAGGCAAATACTGTAAGCAGCTTATGCTCATACCTTGGGATGATATTTCATGTCAGTGTTGCCGCATCTGAAGAACATCAGGTAAGTTATGTATTTAAGTATGATGTAGTTTCCACCTTCAATGTTGTATTACATCACGAATATAACTAAGTAAATTTACTAGCATATAAAACGTTTGCGCGTACAAGTTTAATCATTCGTAATCAACCTAGCTGTTATTGTATCCTATTTGAACAATCATTAAGGCATCTATCATCGAGAAAGCTTTACCACTGATTCTACCACTTGCTCTAGCGAATAATTTCGGAATTCGTTGTTTTGCACAAGCAGTTTTACAGAGAATCTGGCAAATTTGCTTGCAAAACAATTTAACGTTGATTCTAGAGCGCTTTTCCATGATCAAACTCTTATTTGCAGATAAAGAAAATAATTTAGGGTATATTGGTCAATAAATTAAATTGTATCCTATTATTTATATTTAAAGTTAGAAGTTAAAAATTTTAAATACTTCTATAATCTATAATGTGAAAGATATTCGTTTTACAACGTCATTTATGCGTAATTTTTCAGAGATTCTACTAAACAGCGTCAGAAAATCTTAGAAAATTTCTACTTTTCAACTTTCAATCCAATTGAACATTATAGCATTCAGGTATGAATAAATTTTATTTATATACATTCCCTTATTTTTGTACACAATGTTATACGATTCTACATTAGTATTGACTTGGAATTACAGACAATCTTTCAAACGCTTCCTCGGCTAACTTTGGTTTGCGATGACGAATGGATATCTCCAGAATCGTTTATGCAAGTTGATCCATCATTATGGAGTGGAGAACGACAAATAGCGATTTTTAATAGAGATTCTTCCCTTGAAGTTTGTCAACCAGGCAACTTTAAGACTAAAAACGCTGTGTCTAACGATTCCAAGATGACTAATGTATCAGATCTATCAGCAAATGTACAACAGAAAATCACTCCGTGGAAAATATTTCCTACGGACGATGAAAGTTTACTTTCGAAACAACTTACTTTAAGCAACGGTAAAAGCCGAGAAGACGGTTTAATCGTAGTAGCCAGTTTAATAGATAAAGCTGCCAACCTAGGAGGTAAGCTATGATGTGCTAATCTATACTATTTGAATTAAATAGATAACAGGATTATACTCTTCTAGTCAGAGACAATCGTAATTTCTATAGTTTTACTTTTAGTTTATCGGTAACTAGATTAGATAACTTAGATGTATTTATGACATAAATCAATATTATCTAATAATATCTAAATCTTTTATCTTATAAAAATCAGGATTATGCAGGACTTGTGAAATATTAGGAGTATCTCGGCTTGTAATAAGTAATAAAAATTTTATAGAAAATCGAGAATTTCAAAGTCTAAGTGTAACAGCTCATAAATGGATACCAATAGACGAGGTAGTGCGATATTTTGAAAGTACAGTAATGCCTTAACGCGATTTTAAAAATTTTAACAGTATCAGCACCGTGTGAGATTCGTACTAATTACATATGTGCAATTTACTAATATACTAATACATAATTTTTAATTTGTGAAGGTACGGGTGGAAGAATTAGAAGAATACTTAATAAGTATGAAACAGTTAGGCTACTCCGTTGTCGGGGTAGAACAAACTGCCAATAGCGCTGATTTAACGAAATATGACTTTGCTAAAAGATCGATATTATTATTAGGGTAAGTAGAACAAAATAAGTTATCATTTTCATCATTCCATGATTTTTTGGGCGATCTATTACAAAATAACTACAGAATAAGTACTATACATCGATTGCAATTGATTTGGATAATTTCATTTGTTAAAAGTAACGAAAGAGAGGGTATACCGGTTCCGTTATTAAAAATGGTGGATGAATGCGTAGCAATACCTCAATTAGGAACGATACGATCATTTAATGTACACGTTACCGGAGCAGTTCTAATTTGGGAGTATAGCAAACAACATCATTTTTCTAACTCCTTCGAGATAAAATAAGTCAGTAACGATGCTATTGATAGATATGCCTGTATATTGATTATGCTATAAATAAATAATATCAGGTGCTGCTTTTGTTATACATATGTTGTTCTTGATTGACATCGTAATGTGTTTAAAATGTATGATCCTGTATTATTGCCTTGTAGTAAGATCATTCGCCAGATAAAGATCAATCTTTATCTCCGATGTACTTACTGTACGTATATATCTTATACTGTACAACTGTACATGCTATATACTTGTCACAAAATTAACTTGCGAACTACTACCCTAAACTAATAGATTACTTATTCCTATCTCCGCTACACCTGGAGATCTATCGTGTGATAGACTGATAGTCCTATACTACTTACGGTCACACAGGGATAAGACTGTTCTAAGAGTCTAGTATACTTTTTTTAGTAGAGTAGCCGAAACGCTTTCTAATCACGAACGAACAGAGGAGCTGAGCATTCACTCCTCGTTTTATACTCTACCACCAAACTTGTGGTGCACACATAGTAATTTAGCAACATAACATTTACAGGGTTCGTATAGGGAACAACCCTCAATAAACTATATAGTTTACTGTAGATACAACTAGTAAACAACTTTAATTGGCTATAACTAATAAATAGCCAATTAAACGAACGAGGGAGGCCAAGCATGCTACTCGCACGTTTCTCGCACTTCGCGGCGGGTGCTAAGGCGACGCCAATATCAGTATCTATAAAGATTATACTAATTAATTTCAGAACATGCTTACAGTACATCTTTGTAGTCTAACAAAACTATACACGATTAATATTCATAATTACTGTTTACCGCGTACAGTATAGCTAGCTACATAACTGAAATCTACCTAATTAGCATGTACGGTGATTTGCTTCGCAACAATACTGTACAGTGTACATGGGACTGATTCATCTACCTGTAGGAATTTAAAAATATGTTTAATTAAAACAAATGAAATATTCGTATGCACCATTTTACTAAGTTAAATGTGTGGCTAAACTGCCGTTAGTTCTTGCTTGTTGGTCCAAATCTGATCTATCATAAATTAATGTACAGCTCGGTCAACGAATCTAATCTAATTTCAAAGAAGCAGCAGAACACTAATCAACTATGTATTTCTTTTTTGTAATTATAATAAGGTACTATTTCCAGCCCTACTATGAAATAGTAACTCAATAATTCGTCTCACAATGTAACGGTTAAAAGGAGTTTATTACTTCAAATTATTGCTGAATACTACAGTACTAAACTTGTTAGACTACCTAACTACACTCAGCTAGCTCTTAGGCTACAGACTGAACTCCCCCCTAAGCCGACTACCGAGGCACCATGCATTCTCACCTAAGGCTACGCCTATCGTCTCTAAAACTATCCATTAACAGAATACGACTATCTTTACGCCTAATTGTAATCTTTGGCACCACTAGTCTACTCAGGTCTAGCGCCGTTATCTAACTTATGATTACCAGTGGTCTCACTATAGAATCTATTTTCCTAAAGTAATCATATGAACGAAATTATCAAAATCGAGTTACAACACCCTAGAACATTCCGTAAATGAAACCATACCGCATTCTAGCGTTAGCTTTCTAGAAGCGTGATTTTGTAGCAACATGTTAACTATATTGAGGAAGGATCCATAAATCAAAGATACCTAATTATCCTTCAGCTCTTCTAGTTAACAAATTTGAATTATCAATTAACTCATCCAAATAATTTCGTGTATTCGGTAGTAATTCATTAGATTTAGAATTTATACATGAATGGAAATGATGAATCGATGATTTCAGAATAGAAAAAGCATCAGATATTTTATTCAACTGGTGTCAATAGAAACCTTAGGGGGAGTGTGCTTAAAATTAAGCTTTAATAGAGATATCTTGATTCGAGGATTTCAGAAAAGAAAAGTATTTGATCATTTATTCAATCAGTGTCAATAGAAACCTATAGGAGTAGGCTTGATATTAAGCTTTCATAGAGATATCTTGGATCGAGAATTTCAGAATAGAAACGTATTAACAGTACATCATTTATTCAAGCGGTGTCAATAGAAATCTGAAGGAGTAAGCTTGAAATTAAGCCTTCATGGAGATATCTTGAATCGAGAATTTCAGAATAGGAAAGTATTAAATCATTCATTCAACCAGTGTTATCGGTAAGCTAATGGAGTAGGCTTGAATTTGCGAACAATTAATTGACGTCAAGAAATACGAGTGGACAAGCATTTACATCTTCTGAAATGCTGATTAATATCAATCGTAATTACTAATTGGGATAAACTATTTATAATGGAATGCTCATGAGAAGAATAGGACCTGGACTCTATTCATTGGACTCTATTCATGATCGAACAATTAATTCGGGGCGCCCGAGATTTATTTGTTACTTTTTGTGTTATAGTAGCTAACCTACAACGAATAGCAAGCTATGGACTGACTACTGTGTAACGTACACCAATAGGACACTGGCAGAAGATTAAAAACTCTTCACTATCGTTTCAGCCCTATAAATATGCTCTTAGTATGAGAAGAATTTTACTTGTGGCGAAGTGAATTCCTGTTGGCTATGATCGTTACTACCTGTAGGTAGCTACCATAAATAGTATTGGAAAGCATCATCATCAAATACTCGAAACTATTTGACTTATAGTTTTATCGTTTGGACTCTTAAGCTTCAGTTACCGGTACTGTTACATCGCCGTCTCATTCTATTAAAACTTTTCAAAAATATCTCTATACTTTAAGGACGTACACTTAGCTTCGTAGTCTATCATTTTGTACACATTTAATGTCGACATTTCAACACCGTAGTTAAGAAAATATTAATCTAGTTTGGTAGCCGATATTCTTCTAAGGTAACATTCAATCTGTATTTACAGTTTACAAATAACAAAATGGATATCAAGAAACCAAGATTTACTATTGGCATTAAATTACTCCTTTTAATTTTAATGGTTACCCATATCGCTGATATGAAAGTCACTACTTCTACGGAGAGTTATCATTATCCTAACCCTACGAATGAACAACTAATGCAATCGTTAGAAGGATTTGTTCAATACTTTGAAAACAACTATAAATCTTTCATATTTGGTGCTTATTATGGGCTAGTTCGATGTGGAGGTGTTATTTTTAAAAATTTAGATTAACAGTTAAACAAAAGTTGCGCGTTATGTTATTGTAGGAAGGAAGTTCAGTGTTTTAATTTTAAGAGTTACAACAGCCGTAAGTTTACTCAGGGACTTCTATGAGAAGTCTCTGATTTACTCTTTTCTAGCAGTCTTTAATACGTATTATGGACAACATTATCGTCATTTACGTATCGAGATGAACATAGAAGTGAATATTTTTATCGCTAAATATCGAAAGAACTCAATACAGTAACGGCATGGAGCTAGTCAATATATGATTATACTTTAGTTACTACATCAAGTTTTTACTATTGCGTGTGAAACATATCAACTATTCTGTATGAACGATTACAATCATTGTAGAGTGGTACTATTCCCTATGGAGTTTTAAATCTATAGAAGATGTTGCGAATGTACGCGTATGTGTTAGGTTATAATAAAGAAGAAAGAGCTGGAAAAGTAGTTGTTCACTTTCAGCTTTCCTGTACGATTTCTACAGTTAGTTAGTTACCGTAGATAGATTTTAATCATCACCAGTTTACTTTTAACTTAATCAGTGAAATAGCATGTAATACAGTATATAAGGTGCTGACCTAGGTATTTCTAATGAACTCCGTAACTACTGTACTGTACTGTATACAGATATATTACACAAACTGTTAGCAACTGAATTCACGCACAGATTAATCAATAGCAAATGCCTTATTACTAAATCAGTAAAACGTTTTATAATTCGTAACCATTCTGCCTTGACCATTTCTTATTGCCTTAATTAACCGCAGCATATACGTATATACGAGTATCTTTATGTTTATAAAGTCACCAGTCTGTATCGTGCTTTGATGATTGTAGAAGTAGTCTTTTAGTAACAATCTATAGACAGAAATCGATTCCAAAACAATAAAATAAACTTCAGAAGACAACAGTAACTAACGTATTGAAATGAAATTTACGTTACGAAAGTTGGAAATAAGAAAAATGAATTAAGTCAATCAGGCCGATATTAGATTGAAGTATTATGTCTGTTTAGCCTTAAAAAAATAAAGCATTTGATTAAGTAAACCATATTTAGATCATTCTGTTTTCGGGTGATTATACTTTATTATCTTTCATTCATATTTTATTTCTTCTACTATATTAGTCGATCTTGCACACCTATTATTAATGATTGACTTACGGGCGATTTTATTCAATTTTATTTTTATTTTTCAAGAATACGTAAAAGCAACTCTTGACGACTACTATCGCGGATTATCTATTCTAAATGTTCAACAACTTAATCGTATAAAACAAATCCATAAAAGAATTATTGATGTATCGAAGAAAATTCAACCAATTTTGGCTAAGAACTCACAGTCCTATCGCCAGCTTCATAAATTGACACAAACTCCAATTACAGTGCCAGAAGGACTCGTTAGTCTAAATTTTACAGAACTTCATCATGTTGTACTCCACGACGGCTCGCCCGAATCTAAAAATTGGGAGAACATTTCGGATTCATATTTGCATATGATTTCAGGTTCAGGAAATTATCAAGTGTGCACAATTACAAGTAAGCTGATAATTATTATTAAATATTAATTACGTCATTTCTTCTTCTTCTATTTTCCGTCAGTCTAAATATAAAATATCAATATCAATTAGTTTCATCAACCTTAAATTATATGTAAACTCAATTTGACTTCTCTTTATTAACGAAGATACCAGTTGGGCAGACATAACCAATTATCATACTGACGGCTATATCATTACCCATCAAATGTTAAATATTCTCACTGGTCAGCAATTTAACTGCACTGAGAAAATGGATAAGCTAGCTAAAGACTTAGGAGGAATCAAAAAAGTGACAGAAGTACTATGCACTCAAATTTATAATGAGATGCAGCAAGAATTAAAGAAAAGCTTAACATTTGTCCCGCTACAAGATTTATTTTTAGAGCAAATGTATACGTGCGGAGCTTGGGGCGGTTACCGAGAATTTCTGAACATGGAATATTTATCTATGTTTTTAAATTGGCAAACTACAGCAGGATGTATTGCAGCCTATTATGGTCCATTCGTTAGTTTACATCCCAATATGACTAAAGAGTATGTTATTGCCTTGAAATAACTAACAGCATCATCATTTGCGATAGATTATATTAATTTCGCATACCAGTATCCATACTTAATGCAGACTTTATTTCATATAAATTAATGTTCGATAACTATTAAACGTCGACAATGAATCATTTGTTATTCGTATTTTCTATAGCTATACTGAAGATGATAGCCGGTATTTATTTGCGTCTGATCAGCTACTAATAGACAAGACTATAACAGGTAGAAATTAACTTCTAATCAATTGTAATATTTTAATTCAGATGTACAATCACTGTAAGATCACATGCATATTCGTTTAGATTAGAGTGATTAGCTTAAAAAGTAAATGCAATTTCATGATATTTTAGATTTTTTTCCCTTAGATCAATTTAACTATTAACTTTAAAAGTAGAATCTTTGATAAATATACCATCATGATAGTGATATATTATTGGATACCTTGTAAACCTATCAAGTTCATAGAATAGGTTGCTTATCCTAGCTAACTTTATATCGTGTTGTAACATGAGAAGCAATTGATAGCTCATTTTATTATTTTAATCTTGAATGAAAGTGCCTAAAATGAAATTTATTGATTAATGTTGCAGTAATTGTGTTAATTTACCTTCAAAAATTATAGGTGATTGCGATCAACATACTACGGCTATAGGAATGAGTCTAGTAGCCGCATTCTTACATTTAGGTTCTCTTAAAAATCAACCGTTATACTTACACACACCGAAGACTTCGGCGATTCCAGCTCATAACAGGACGTATCTAACATTTATTATACTTGGTGTTACTATTGGTATAATAGTTATCATTGTAATGCTTATGGTATTTTTAAAGGTGTACTCCCGTTATTCCCTTCGTAATAAAGAGTACGCTTATCAAAAAGTGAAGAATAAAGAATAAATATTTCATGTAAAGAAATAAAGAGCTAGATACAATGTACGGTACTAGTCTTCTATATCAAAATTATGCCTACTACTGTCTTGATAAATTGATTGTAATATCTTTTTTTTAACGAAAAGTAACACATGCACAAGAAATAACTTGTTCGGTCGAATTTCGTCTTCTATAATTTCCAATTTAATAACCATCTGTATAATAAACTGACGAGACGAAGTAAATTTATAGTTTTATAATTATTAGACCTAAATACGCATAAACTCGGTAATAACGTGCTTTCTAAATATCGTAATTAATTTAGGTAGTATCTCGATAAACAAAGCGAATTTTATATTAGTGCATATAAAATGTTACAATAGCAATTAACTTAATCATCTCTCTTTTAATTTATTATATGAATTGCTGATGTGTCATTCGAATATTGTATTTTCAATTGTGTTCTTAAGTTATATCTTTTATTAATATGTAGTTATAGTGCTTCGTTTGTAACGATAAATTTCATCAAAATCGCGTTAGAAGTAAATTTCACATGATTTATATACACGAATGTGAGGTATTTGCCTCTGGGTTCCCTGGTTGGCATATACTTCAAGCAAATATTTGAGTATTATTTAATCATGTATTATTTTTCAATAAAATTTATGCACTACTGATGTTTACTAAGTAGGAATTCAATTCAACTGAAAAGGAAAAGCAAGCAATCTAATATTGAGACTCTAGCTATATAGAGAACTATCTACGCATAAAACAAGTTATTATCGTTATCTAAATTTAGATTTTATAGCAGCAATAAATAATTAAAAGCTTCTCTTACATTATCGTGCATCTCCAAAGTCTCTTATCTAAATTAATATTTCGGGTCTCAATATCGAATATGTAATTACACCCATAATATCAAAGCATACTAATAACAGCTTCTACTCTAAAATTAATATTAATAACCAACGCCACCAAGTACATAGGGACTGTTTTAGTCATTGATTTCTTATGGTTAATAATAATCTAGTAACTTTAATATTTTGTAAAATCAGAATTAAACAAAATTATGTACATTGAGGGCATCTCGAATGAAAACTTTAGAGTAAGAATAATTCCACTAGTATCAAAGTACCTCATCTACAGTAGTCTTGGAGTCAATGGTACCTATATAACCAACATTAAAATATAATGTACGAATGCAGTAATATTGCACGATACTATTTTACACAGCAATATCAAGTGTAACATGGCATAGTACGGTGTCTTCGGCTAAATGCAGCTCGTTAGCAAAAATCAAATCTGTACTATCATGTTATCTAGTAGCTACTGTACGAAATCATTGCTGGGCAAGATAAATAAGATTGCCCTTAACATGAAGGATGATTAATAAGACGAATGAGATGATAAAAGTATGCATTATCAGAAGCGCCATAGTTTGAGTCTGAAGAGGTTATAAGTTACTATGTTATAGTTGAGTGTACAGGAGTTGACTAGTATATCGAAAAAATAATTATGATCCATTAATATCTAATGAATATGCTAATGTAAATCGATCATTTAAGCTATTATATACAGGATTATCATAGAAACAATAAAAGCCTTAGTAATGTCGGAAATGGAACAATGAAATACTTGTCTATAAGAATAATTAAAATTTGGACTATATTCATCATTGAGTAGGGTAATTAAACTAAAGGCCCCCTCGGGCTAATTCGTCATAAATCACGTCATTGTAGAAAAATCTCACTGTGGTACGAAGAGATGAAGTGATTGTTAAAAAATATTCATTAAATAATACTATCTTATTCTTGTCTACTTCAATAGTTAGATGTAAGGCTCTCCATTGGTATCTAGAAATAGCCCTTTTAGTGTAACAGCAGTTTTGTATACGGCGAACTTCGATTAATACTAATCGGCGCTACCTGTAGATAGTCTTTCCTATTAGTCTATTTTAACCTTTTACTATCCTCGTATTACCAGTAAAGTGCTCTAAATCAATTAAAATATACATTCTTTCATATAGCAGTATTAGTTTGTAGTTCGATAGTTTATAGATGTGAAAGTTAAGTCGCAGTCACTAAAATTATCCTACTAGTCTCTCATTTAGGTAAACCATAACTATAGCTTATCGTGTAATCATCTTCTATACGTTCAAGTTTGATATACAACGTAATATTAAAGAAACATATTGATATAATTCACTAAGTGCTATTCATAGGAGATAATTTAATTCTGTGTGACACAAAAAATAAAATGGATGTCAAGAAATTGAGATTGACTTCCACCATAAAGTTATTTTTCTTAATTTTTATGATTGTCGATCTCATTGATATCGAAGCTACTACTTCTACTAGCAGCTATCACTACCCTGTAGTTACCAATAACCAGATGATTAAATCTTTGGAAGGAATAATTCAATACTACGAAAATAATTATCAACATATCATACTTGATGGATATTTTGGATTTACTGGAAGTAAAGGTATTCTTTTCCGATGTCTAGATCGATATTATTAATAGCCAGTAGCATTCTAGTCGTAAACGTGTGATTTGACGAAAATGGGGGATTTCAGACTATAACAGTACTAGATTTTTTTCTTTCTTACGATATTACATAATATTATATCATAGAATATACTATATTAATGATTATTATTACTCATAAATCTCAACTTATACAGGAATTGATATTTTTATCTTCTGCTAAATATTTATTATAAGCAAAGTTGTCAAGTTAATGTGATACTCAGTTATAATTATTAGGTTTATTTATATTGTGATCATAATATAGTGCAACTACAGCATACAGAGTACAATCGACACGATTGTAAAAGTATTCTCTACGGACCGCAAAACAAGTTTTAATTCTATAGGGAGTGATTAAAAACTTTAGATTAGACTATATTACATGATATTATTTGTACAAATCTTCTTTAGCCTACAATAGTAGAAATAACACAGAATATAGTTGCTCAGGGTCAATTCCTTTTCTATCATGGGAATGATAGAATCACTAATACTGTAAAGAAGAATTGACGATTATCAATTTACTTATACCTTGATCGGTGAAGAAAGGCGTTGTATACGGTCTTATGTTAAGTACTACTTATTCTATCGATAACTGAAGTAATATATTCCGCTATATATCAGCACTGCACATTTGTACAGCTTTCTGCCTCTAAACTCATCGATCAGTGTAATAATACATTCGATTGATGATCTTAGTGAATATTAAAAAAAAGTGCAAGACGATAAATTACTGACTGGGCATAAAGTTTCGAACAATTCTAAAATAGCCTAGATTATAACGTAATGTATCACTAGCATATATCCGAGATAGACATGGAGAACTGAACTAGTCATAAAACTATAAAATATCATTTTATCATTCCTTGATTTACTGTACATTACAAATTTAAAATTATTTGAAGTTTTCATGCACAGAAATAGCCTCTCAATAAATTTACCTGTTAAGATATTAATTAAAGTACTGTAATTTGCTCTTTGTGACGTATTTTTGAATAACATAGAAGTAAATCTTTAGCAATAGTTCAAAGTCTAGCCGTTATAGGTACTTTGAGAATAATTTAGAATCACAACCTAA
>NW_002060980.1:158650-222961 GCF_000150275.1 Trichoplax adhaerens
ATATTCTTACAATAAAATATAACACTTAAATATTAAATTATCAAAAATTACATTACAATATACTGAAAAAAGTTGCAGCGTATTTTGTTATGTTTTATATCATGATACTTTAGCTATTAAAGTCTATCTTACATCAAGTAATTTGATTAAATTTGATTTTATTTACTCAAGGTTTTATTCGAGCGACCATTAAGAATTACCATGATGGATTATCTACTTTAAATACTCAGCAAATTAATCGTGTACAACAAATCTATCAGAGAATTATTGCTGTTTCAAAACGGATTGAACCTATATTGGCAAATAACTCTATGGCATACAACACAATTGGTAAAATAGTACAAGGGTCACTTCCAGTACCGAAACGATTGGTTAAGCTGAATTTTACTAAACTTTACAATGTCAGCAGTGACGAAATTTTATCTCCAAAATCGGGCTATATGAATATTTCAGATTGGTGTATAGGAAATATCATAGGCTCAAAAGCTCTCCATGTAGCACCGTGCACAATTAGTGGTAAGTTCTTGATTTTATTATAGATTCAATATTACAAATTCAATACTACTGTAGTTACGTTATATATACGTGACATATATAACGTATTTTTGCGGTTTGTTGATTTTAATTCTTAATTTTATTGTAGATTCAATGTTATAAATTCAACACAGATATAGTTACATTATACATAGATAAAATATTTTGGCCGTTTGTTGAATTTTATTTTTGATTTTACTACAGATTCAATATTATAAGTTCAATACAGATAGAGTTACATTATACATGCGTGACATATTTTTGCCATTTATTGATTTTCGTTGATGTATGCCATTACTTGCAACCTGTATATATATACAATCCAAATTCAATTGGTTTTTTTCCATTGCTGAAAGATACTTGCTGGACAGGCATTACCAACTACCATGGAGGTTATTATGGAATCACACATCAATTGATAACTATTCTCAATGGCCAGCGATTGAATTGCACAGAGAAAATGAATAAATTAGCTAAAAACTTAGGAGGAATTCAAAAAGTAAAAGAAGTACTATGTACTCAAATTTATTATCAAATGCAGAAAGAATTAAAGAAAGGATTGAAGAATATCCAGATGCAGGATCTATTTCTAGAACAAATTTTTGTATGTGGAGGCTGGATTGGCTATCAACAATTTCTGAAAGCACAATATTTATCGATGATGTTAAAATGGCAAACTAAAGCAGGCTGCTTTATACCATATTATGGTCCATTTATTAGTTTGCACCCCAAATTCAATAAAAAGTATGTTGCTACTATATTAAAATAGCTAATACTATCACACTAGCCATAAATTATATCGAATTAAAGTAGGGATGATTACTATAAATTTTCAATCATAAGAACTAACATATGTCAAGTATTAAAAACTTATAACGAGTCCTTTATTATATAATGTTGCATAGTTATACTCGAGATAGCAGCCAATATTCTTCTGCAACTGATGAACTACGAACAAATCTGATTACACCAGGTAAAATTAGACTAGGAAAATTACAGCTTTTTCTCTTTAACTATTGATATGTAACGCGTTTAAATTAGTATTATCTATGAAAATTTCTGTAGAATTGAATTGCGAGTTTTGTAATTAAATTTTCATGATATTATAGCTTTTGTTTAGATTTACTATAGTTATTATTTGTGCTATTTAACTGATTTGCTTAGCATATCAGCACGCTGGCCATTTTAAATAATACTAGATCTTGTATAACATCCTTCAACCCCACTAAATAGAGTATATTATGAATTAGGCAGGCATATCGCTAGTAATTGCATATGATCATTTAGTATTAATATTAGGAGCCATAAATTTTATATTGTTAGCACAATATGCTATAGAAAGATATCTTAAATTAGTATTGTAAATGATTATGTTTCTTCCTTTCAAAAATTCTAGATGGTTGTTATGAACATAGAACTTCAGTAGCTTTGATTGATGTATCGATATATTTATATTGGAATTCGCATAAAAAGCAATCATTGCATTTATCAACTATGACTACATTGACATCGACAAGATACAAGTAGTAGGAGGCTATTTCTAGCATTTACTGTATTTGGAATCATTGCAATTGGATTAGCGGTCATTATGGTCTTCGTTATTATTTTAACCATGTACTATATATGCCCCTTTCGTGGTAAAGCCTATCCTTATCATAAACTTAACTATGAAGAATAAAATTTACTAGTGGCAAGGGAAATTAAGGCTGTAATTAATAAGTATTAGCTTCTCATATATCGATCGTGGTTCACTGTAGTTAATGAAATTGAATATATAGAAAAGGATGCAATTTACCGGATTCAGTTATTATCATTTTCTATATCAAGACCTTTTACATGTATTATTGACAAGGATAATTAATTCTAAAACTAATTTTGTAATTGCTATACATAAATATGACTCTCTATTCAAGGTATATTTAAACCTGTTTAAATTGTTACGATACGGATTAATTTGTACCAAAACGAAATAAATTTAAATGTGAAGAATAGCTGGCACAATTAATTACTTTTAAAACTTTTGGATATGAATTAAGTTATAAGACTTTAATTTCTTACATATAATATGTTAAATATTATCCTATTGGATTGATGTTACACTTTCAACCACTAATATGGAGATAGGAATAGCACTTATTCATTTGAAACAATTCTATTTCTCACTAAATAACAATATCGTCAGACCGTATTTAATTGACATTTTATTTATGTACTGTAGCGCAAGATATCTAATGTTTATATCGTTTCCATCGATTTACACTTACTTAAATGTTTACCTATAATCTAACTGTCAGTCAATATTATCTATTTAATTAAGCAGCATGCAATACTTTATCAAGGCAGTTGGAATAGCGATGTTTATTCATAGTAATCTAAGTAGTCTATTTATTAAAGCCTTCCCTTGACAATTTGTCCTTCTATGACATTGATATCATGTCCAATAAATTAATCCTTTTAAGCGAAGAGATTTTCTTTCGCAATCATGAGTGATTGCGAGGGTTTATTGATAGTTATGATACTGGATAACTCCGTAAATAGCAATTATTAATACGAGTAAAACTTTTTCTTCTTTAGCCAGTTTGGTAAGCCAATATGAAGTATGTACAATTGATTTATATATCAATTCTAAATGACAAATTAAATACTTATAGTAGGATAGAACCTGATGGCTCATGGTAAAAGGACGTGTGATTCATAAAATAGACTTTTCGAATTTGTAATTGAACCGTATCTTATGGTCGATATTTGATCGATTACCAAGTACAGCTGAAAGTTGCGCCAGCATTTTACACTAGAATGGAATAATTCAACTGGTGCCAATAAAATCATTCAAGGATTAGGCTTGATATCGATGATAATTAATCGACGTTAAAAAGTACTTGAATTATTTATTAATATCACGTGAACATGCTATTAATATTAGCTAATGAATAGTTACAAATAAAATTGATATAAGAAGAATAAAAGCTGGAACAGAATTGTTGGTTTAACAATTGAAGAATTACTTATAGGGAGAATAAAAGTTTTAGGGTATTATTCGTGATTGAATACGTTAATTAAAATAAGATGCCCTTCGGCTAATTCTTCATTAATAAAATCTTTATGAATAGTTTTCATTCAGTATAAAGTAGAAGACTAATTGTTATCCTATATACCGATTATAATACTGTCTTACTTTTGTATGTCTTCAATAATTAGATCAAAAGCTCGTTACAATTATCTGAATATCAATTTATCTAGCACGATAGTTATTCCATCTACGACCCATTTCGATTAACTTTTGATCAACACCACCTGTCGATAGTTAGCTTTCCTGGTACATCATCTTCTGCTAAAATGTACCTATAGCAATAAAATACTTTAAATAGCTTGATGTGTCTATGGAGTACATAATACACTCATAGTTTTATGATCTTATAGTTTACAGTTCGATAGTGTAAGTTACAGCTACCAACGTTGTTGGATCGTTCTCACATTCCGTAAACTTCCAAAGATAGCCAACTCCTACGGAAGGTATGGTGTCGTATCTTGGTAGATTAGACTTTTACATGATTAATTAGATATGCATCTTAATATTATCTAAAAACTTCAATTTCATTTATTAGTAATAATTCATACAAAGTAACTTGAAACTTGTATTCTCCCCAAAATTAGATGAATATCAAGAAATCAACAACGATAATTGGCATAAATTTACTTTTTTTGCTGTTTTTGGCTGTTCATATCGCTAACACAGACGCTGCAACTTTTGTAAAAAGTTATCATTATCCTATTCCAGCTAATGATCAAATAATTAAATCATTAGAAGGATTGATTTACTACTACGAGAAACATTATCAATCCATCATATTTGACGCGTATTATGGACTCATCAGAAGCGAAGGTATTATTTCAATCTTTAAATTGATAGTTATCTAGCTAGTAGCACGGATCTGGCAAACAAATGTATGAAAATTGAAGGTGTTTTAAATTATAATGACGAAAAGTTTACTCTTTCTAACGATCCTACGTAATATTATATAGTTAATTACTGCTATATATTTATTAAGATTAACACAGGAATTGATATTTTGACCCTCAATTAAATAATTTTAATAACTTGTCGATATCAAATCAATTTAGTACTGGTATATGATTGTAGTAAATACGTTTAGTTATATTGTTAGTCGTAAACATCGTAAACACTTTGCAAGTAAACTATTATCAAGACGATTGTAATCGTAGTCTCCATGGAATTAGAGTACAGTTTCAAATCCATAGTGAGTGGTTTAGAAAACTAACATCAAGCTAAAATGGTAGAAAATCGTAAATCCATAGGGATTATTTATGTAAATTTACCTTAGACTAAGTCATACCTCCTTTATTTAGGCTACTAAAAGTGGTAAAAGCATATAATGTAAGTTTTACAGTGTCAGTTTTCGTATGGTTTTAAGTTAGAATCATTAACGCATGTAAAATTAATCGTAACCAGCTTACCGTAATATAACTAAATCAGCAAAAAATTACTTACTGCGTGAAACGTTGTTCTAAATTTTCTCGCTTTTCTTAGTAGTTAACATGTAAAGGATTGCATTATCAGCTACCGAATACAGAGACACTAATGAATAATAATTAAAATGATTAGTAACTCAGTGAATTTTGCAAGAAAATTTCTATGATAGATGAAAGACAGCTGACTTAACGCTGACTCCAATGGTATATAAACGATATTGAAGATAAATCGTTATCATCTAGCTTGTAATGAAATTAGTCACCGATATACTCTTATTCAAGACTAAGAGGGCCATAAAGTCCTGAAATATAACTGCATCAGTTTTAAAATACACTTTAGAGCAATATAATTGAATCACCTTCGCTCATTCATACTAACTAAAATGGATAAAAATCATTTCTGACTATTACTGTACAGTATCCTTGTTATACGTGTATTAAAATAATTCATTTGGATTTTGCACATAATGCGTATTCGCAAAAGTTAGATTTTTATTGATTAAGCGTTTATGAAAATACAGTATACAGTATCACTGGTTCGCCATAATCCTTCTTCAATAGTACTTTTATCGTGTATAGTCGAAAATGTTATCTATCGCCAAATCTTTAACAAATAAACTAAAATATTTATTTAAATTTTGTGATAATACAGCATGAACTATACAGAAGATATACAGGCACTGATTATATAATTGTAGTTACTCAATGATGAATGATGGCACAGGAAACTTCTGCATAAAGTATGGGTGTAATCCAGTAGTACTATTAAATTATTGTAAAAAATTGCCATAGACATCCCAAATTGTTCTACCGAACTCCGTACGATAATCATCTTTCATTAAATTATTACTCTACCTATTTTTGGTTCATTTATGATAGTTATTTACTGTTAATACTCATTTCGATTGGACAGAATCATGGACTACTAGATTTATCCATGATGTGTCTAGTTAGGTAGTCCATGACAGAACCATCCAGAATTCCTAATGCATCATTGGTAAAATTACAAATTTCAAATTTTTACTGGTACATATTTATAGTATTTCAGCAAAGCGATCAACGTATATGGGATCGATTGGCATCGTTCTTAGCATTCGTTAAGAATCATTTAGAAACAATCACCAAAGATGATAAAAATTTGTTACCAGTTTACGAAATTACCCCATGTTTCCGTATTTCGTTAACATCTTTCATTTCACTTGATCCTCTTGTAAGAGATGTGTATTAACTAGTTATAATTTAGATATAGTATAACAGTTTCAAAAGCCTTCAGTAAAGGTCAATTTTCATCCTACTTTTTGTAATATAAGTATAAGCTCGTATATTGAAATTTAAAATCTTACTATGCTCGATTTAACCTTAAGAATTCTGTTTATTCTTCCTTAAAACATGGAACACCTTGAACAAAATTTTAAATCATCATAAAATATTTTATTTTTGAAGATTTTATACTAGCTACCATTAAGGATTATCGTAATGGAGTGTCAACGTTAAATCCTCAACAAATTAACCGTGTGGAGCGAATTTATAACAGGATCGTGGCTGTATCAAAACGAATTAAACCAATATTAGCAAATAATTCCACTCCGTATTCTAGTCTTCAAAAAATCGTACAGAAACCAGTTCCGGTAGCTAAACAACTGGTTAAGCTAGATTTTACTGAACTCTATAATGTCAGCAGCGATGAAACGTTATCCGAATTTTCGGGTTATATGAACATTTCAGATATATGTATAATGTCCATTATAGGCTCGAAAAAGGTCCATCTGCCCGTATGCACGATAAGTGGTAAATTTTTGATATCATTTGTAAATTAAACATAGCTGTAGACACCTACATAAAATAATCTTACATTTCTTCTACTTCTTGTCAGCTTTGAAATAAGCGTAAATAAAAACAGTTTAATTAAACTTTACGTAAATCTAAACTCAAATTGATTTTCATTGATGAAGATACTTGCTGGGCAGGGATTACCAACTATCACAGTGGCTATTATAGTATCACTCATCAATTGCTAACAATTTTCCATGGCCAACAATTGAACTGTACCGATAAATTGAACAAATTAGCTAAAAATTCAGGAGGAATTCAAAGAGTGAAACAAATATTATGCACTCAGGTTTATCATCAAATGCAAAAGGAATTAAAGAAAGGCCTAAAAAATATCCAGATACAGGATCTGTTTTTAGAACAAATTTTCGTATGTGGAGGTTTGGGTGGTTACGAGCAATTTTTAAAACCACAATATTTATCGATGATTTTAAAATGGCAAACGAAAGACGGATGTTTTACTCCATATTATGGTCCATTCGTCAGTTTACATCCTAAATTTATCGTAAAGTATGCCATTATTAGGGTGATAGTATTTAAATTAATATTTAAATTAGCATAGATCATATCAGCTTTGATAAGTACTAAATCCGACTTTCTGCGTAAAGTGATGTAAATTTTCTTTCTTGTAAACTAATACATGTTGACTATTGCAATATCGTGATAAAGAATCATCCATTATACTTCTTTTTCATAGTCGCACTAGAAATGCTGGCCATTATTTATCGTCATCCCATCAATTACGGACAAACCTGATTACACCAGGTAGAAATTTGTTGCTATTAATCATTGAACTAGATCTCGATACGAAATATAGAAAGATGATGTGAACCTTTAGTCAATTTGTGTTATTTAGCTTACTGAATCAAAGATATACCTGCTAACTGTATTATTTAAGTCTCTTACTTAATCATATGCCGTCATGATAATAATTATTTAATAATATATTAGCAACTGTTATTTAATCCTCATTCTAATAGGTAAGCTACCTGTGAGCAATATCGAGTTAGTATAGTTTGTCACAAGTAATTAGGTCTCGATATAGTATGATGAGGTGAATCCTTTTGTCAGTTTGAGTTATTTAGGTTACTGAATCAAAGATATTGTAGCTCTTAACTACATTATTTAACTTTTTACTTAATCTATCGTCACAATAGTTATTTGACGTCATATTAGCAAATATTATTTAGTATTCAGTTCTAGCAGATAGGTTACGTATGATTAATATTGAGTTCGTGTAGTTTTGTCTCTAGTAATTTTATATTACTCAATAGGAACTGAAGAGACAGATAACACATTATGCCGCATTAAAAAATACTATTCAATCTTAAATTCTAATGGCTATATTGAAATATACTGAATTAGTAGAGTTTATTACAAGTAATTTTATATACTTATAGTGCATTAGAAGCAATAGCATACTTTATACTTTTAATTTAATGTGGTATGGTCTAAAATGATATTCTAGATTACCATAGCAATTTCTCTGCTTATTTTTTTTACAAAAATCGTAGATGGTTGCTATCAGCATAGAACTTCAATAGCGTTTGGCTTAATATCAGTATATTTATACTGGAATTCTCTTAGCAATCAATCGCCTCATTTATTAACAACGACAATGTTAACGAATGCAAGTCCGAAGTGGGTGTCTGTGTCTATTACTATACATATAATTGATAGCATTGCTATTGGATTTGGCCTTGTTGTAATAATGATCATAATTTCAACAGTAATAATGTATTTCCTTTTCTCTCGCCATCGACGAAGACATGTTTATCGAAAACTTAGTACTAACGAATAACTATTACAACTAAGGGGGGAAGTAAAGGAATCTTTGAATATTAGTTTGTCGCATCTTGATCATGATTCAATATCATTAACGATAATCTATATTCCATGTGTAAAATGACACAATTTATCGAATTATGCCTATGGTGACTATAATTGTGTATCTATGTGCTAGTTACATGTAATGACAATGAGCAAAAAGGAAAAATTAATTTATATATATATATATGTATCGTTTTGGATAAATCTACGTCATATTTTTACATAAATTACGATAAATTAAAGTCACATTTTGATTACATTTTCTAATGTAAACCGTATCCAAGTATAATTTTAGATGTTATGGTACAATTCAATCATTCCTTATTAAAATTAAAATATTAAGCGACATATCGTTAAATTAATATCACATTCCCATTTGTTTTTTCGATTTCCTTTTTCCCTTGTAATATATAAGCGCTGGTTAGTAAATGATAAATACAGCTATAAATTGCATTAAAATATCTTTTGTTATCTTGTGAATAAGATATATGTCAATACTTTCTTAATCGATTGATATTTACTAATACATAATTATTTAACGCATATACCGGGTATAACTATATAAACAGAAGATAACGTCGATGCTGTTTGGGCTTTATTCTGATTAATTATAAGTTAATGGTATAAATCTTAATAATGAGGAAGCTAAAAATAAGACTAAACAGCTGAAATAACGTTATTTAAGATATAGTAATATATACTGTGATTCAATTATTTATCCTCTGATTATGAAAACGTAATGTATTTTAGACACAATAATTAAGTATTTTCATTCACTGTCGTTTCAATTTGCTAAAGTCTTGTAGATGATAATGATATTTGTTACTTTAATAAACTGATATCATTCTTAAAAATACCTCTCTTATTATACGGGTAGTATAAAATCAGCTTGTTACTTTATTATAACTGCAAAAGTAGACATAACTGAAGGAAAGTGCTTGTGCATCATATTCCTAATAGATTGTCTTTGAGTTATTTTAAACTCAGATTTATTTATTATAGTACACTAAATATAATTCATTAAATATGATTCAAATAATATTAGCTCTATACTATATCTTATATGTTCACTTTTACGTATACGTATCATGAAATTATTTTCTATTATAGCATATGCTATTAAACTTATATTTTATACAATTTAAAGCAGTTAAGATCAATAGTATTGAAGGTATGCTAGTTAAAATTATTATTACGAAAGTAATTTGTCCATAGAAGTCACACAAACTCTACTTGATTCAATGATAATAGATTCGCTACAATCGACTTTCAGACAGCTAAAGTAAATGATGATGTTAGATATTCATTTGTTATTTGGGACTAATAGCATCCATAGATGAATCTTTTAATAAAAATTTAATATCGTCTGCCTAAATAGAATAATGCAAAAACTATTATGCTAAGTAAATTATATTTATTTACAAAACAATTATACACGAATATAATTTATGAATATATTCTTGATATGAAAAGATATTGCCTTTATGAAAATTCATAGATGTTATTTTACAAATTCTACCACTTGATTCACATTAATCAAGTTAGCAATTGTAATCTCATGCCTAAATGATTTAGAGTTTACTTACTAATACAATCAAATTGCGAAATAACGAGGAATTATAATACATTTTAAGTATAGCTAATACCTTAAATACCTGGCAGGCTTTCTAAATTCTATTACAATTAGATTCGCCAAGAATTTGAGTACTGATGAGAAAATGCATGCTAGAGATCCTAAGAAGAGCAAAAGATAGACTATCACATATTAATAAACTACACTAAGTCATTTAACTTCAAAAATATGGATATTAAGAAAAAAAGAACATTTAAAATCTCACTGGTGTCTTTTACTCCTCTTCTCCTTGCCTTACCTATTTTTTCGGTTGCAGTAAGTAATACTATCACCAGCAGCTCTTACTCTCCTCCAACTTATAATCAAATGATGCATGCCTTAGAAAATTTACTTCAATACTATGAAAGGAATGCTGAACATATTATCGTAGATGCCTACTATGGATTAAAAGTTACAACCGGTAAGTAGGATTTGTAACTACTGTACTGTACTTCAATCACTGTTTGTATCGTAATCAGCAAAGAGAAAATATGAAAAAGCTTCATATCGAAAAATGCTTGATAATATCGATGGACGCCATGACCTTTAACTATACCCTAAGCTGTGACAAAGTGTTAACTCTAAGTATAATACTTTATATCCATGTGTTTAACAATTTAACTATTACACATTATTGCATGTTTAGGATACTTACATGACCGTTATGTCGTTCATCTAGTTTTTGATATTCTGTAAAAGCTTGAGATAACTGTAACTGATCATTGCATCTTAACACCTTGCTACGATGTTTGACGATAACATTGACGTCGTAATGGGGCTAGCTTAAAATTGTCATCTATAGTCATTATTTAGACAACTTTACTGCATTTCTCGCACTTAAATTCTAAAAGGTATCATTACCTGCAAGCCGATTTAATATTATTGTACTTATATGAGAATTGCAAGCATTTTAATATTTAACCAATAATCATTTAGAAGGGCTATAAGAATCTCTTAACGTATAAAATGTAATCTTGTAATAGCTAATGATACTTTTATTGTCTATTCATCAATCCGACATGTAGCATTAATCCAACAGACTATTCACAGCTATGAGAATGGAAAATCGAAACTGGAAGAGAAACAAATTGATCGTCTTAAACAAATTTATCAAGATGCCCTCCGAATTTCAAAGCGAATCGAAGAAACATCAGGGCGTAATTCTTCAGCATATATGAAGCATAGTAAAATGCTACATACATCTTTCCCATTCCCTGAACGATTAGCCAAGTTAGAGTTGGTCAAAGATACTCCTAATAATAGTGGCAATAGTTCCATAGATTTTATTAAAATATCTGATCAGTGCTTGTGGGATATGATGGGTGGAGGACTACGTCATCCACCAGTTTGTACAATTAACGGTAAGTCATTTATTGGGCGTAATAATATTTTACTATACCTATTGAGTCAATTTAGTTCGCAATTTCAAAATGCTCGTACGACTCTATAGTCTATCTATGCTATACTAATATATCTACGTATAAAAGATTAATTGAAACGAAGTAACCGAATTTACTGCTCTGTTACACACTGTTAAAGATTCTTGCTGGCGTGGACTGACGGATTTTAGTACAGAGGGCTACATAATAACTCATCAATTTTTATTAATATTTGTTGGTGAGCAATTTAACTGTACTGAGAAAATGAATCAACTCAGCCAAAATTTAGGTGGAATTGAAAAAGTAAAACAGGCTCTGTGTACTCGTATTTACTATCAAATGACGAAAGCTTTAGAAAAAGGTTTAGTTACTGGAAAGATGCAAGATTTATTCATAGAGCAGATCTATATCTGTGGAGGTACTGGTGGCTACCAGCAGTTCCTTCGTCCTGAATTTTTATCTATGATCCTAAAATGGCGAACCAAAGATGGATGTTTCTCGCCCTACCATGGACAATATATTAGTTTACACCCCAAATTGGCTAGGAAGTAGGTTATCTATTAGCCATAAATTATGAAACAATAGTATCTAAAAAATAGCATTGCTATTCTAGTATTGGTTTACGGAGAACTCTTTAATAAATTAAAATCCTATTAAAAATTGAAATGTAACATTTGCTAACGATGCATAACTTGCATTTCTTCTACCAAAAGTAGCGGTGGCATAAGTGACATCTATCATCTTAGGAAAACCCGAAAGCTACTAGCTAATCTAATTTCACCAGGTAATACAGATACAGCTTTATCATTTATTATCCGCCTATATGAAGTGGCGATCTAAAAATGAATTTTTTACTATTAATTCGTTATTCTATTTACACCATATCGTTATTAGTCAGTCTTTTAATTATATAATTACATAAGTACTACATAGGTTACAATGTGACTGATTCGATAATTATCAATAACTAAGGGTAAAATGTATTTCTATTAAACAGCGAATACTAGTATTTATCTTTCATTTAGTAGTATCTAACCTTTGAAACCTATGCTTCCATTTAATTATAGATGGATGCCATGAACATATGACGGCTTTAGCAATGATTGATATCGCTCTATATTTACGTTGGCTTTCGTTCCGGGAGCAATTACTAACAACCACTTTTACTTCAGTTACAGACGTGAGCAAATCTATTTCAGTAACAAGCATAAGCAAATCTGCTTCTTTATCACCAGGCATTGTAGCTGGTATCGTTATTACCATTGTAGTCATTGCTGTCATTATTTCACTACTATTCGTTTACTTTGCTAATCCTTTCCATCGCGAAAGACAAGGCTATCGAGTTATCAGTTCAAGATAGCTTAAGTTCAGTTATTAATAATACTACTGAAGGTAAGACATTGTGTCTAGCTAGCTTCGTTATATGAACACCTTCATTAAAATAGCAATTTCAATAAAATTGTATTTAAATGTGTGTATGAGCGAGTACCAATCGAAGGAATAGAGCAACATTTAGACTGTCGTATAGCCTAGATTCGCAAAGACTATGTAGATCGTACAAATATTCGCTGTCACCATGGCGTAAGAGTTTATGAATAAAGTGATCAACGTAAGAAAATCTGAACAGAAAAAATTAATAGTCCTTGATTGTTAAATTGATGATAGTTAGGGTGGCAAATGCTTGAGTTTATATGCAATCCCTATAAATGCGGTCTTTAACATAAACTTTATTCTACCCTATCACAATTCGTGTTCTATTTGCAGTTCAGTGCGGATACTTAACAAATTATTAACATGATAGCATAGCTGCATTAAAAAAGAGTTTCATTATTTGTCTTGAATTAGTTGCTACAAGTTTAAGGGTTATCGTACGAAAATTATAGATTCTGTCCTATTAAAAACTTAGCATTAGGAGTATATGGTAGCATAAGAGTAACAAGTACGAAGCCCTATTATACCGTTCTTCTTATAACGATAGTAGATTGATTATACTAAACTTGCTATCGTATCTAAGAAAAAAATCGAGTTAGATTGAATCCATCACCTGTCGATATCGATAATGGTATATAATCTGTAGTATAGTTGAGAATACTGTAGATGCATGGGTTAATGAGATTCTGTTAATAGACTGTTACTTGTATCTAGATGAATTGTGTTAATAGTTCAGTTCAAAATTGGTCATTTCTAGCAAATATTAAAGACAGTAGAAAGAATAATATGAAGAATACAACGGTGTATATAGTAAAAGTTGATGATAATGGCAATGAAGTAAAATATAATCCTGCAATTTGAAGCTTTGAAGACAGTCATAATTACCTTTCTCTGATGTCATACATGTTGAAATATGCAGCCATATCTAAGCCACATATTGCTACAATCTACCAATTGCAATATCTACTCATATAGTAGTAAGACCATGGTTAAGTCTTCAGATAGACTTAATGCAGCAATACGGAACTGAACTGCTACATGGTTTATAAATTTTATTGCAATTTATAAAGAGACGTATACTATAATACAGCAAAAAAATATGTTTAAAAGTAGTTCTGACATTATGAGCTTCAATCATTGGGTACAACAGTGGAGTATTGACAAATTATGGTAAAGTAAGTACCGACATTATCCTATTCTTGTATTCTATGTAGTAAACTCTCATAAATATAGTCTAGTTGTTAAACTGATGACTTACTGTTGCTGATGAAAGCTAATATGGTTAATACTATGTAGATATAAAAGCATTATATATTACGCTTAGATAGTATACGATAAACCTTACGATAAGCTATACATTCTTACATAATAATCTATTCTTTAGCTATTTATATTAGTAAGTAGGACTAATGGTTCAGCATCCGTGCTTACAATTATACAAATGTAGTCAACTTGCATTAGTGTAAACCTGTGTCAATAAGTATGAGACTGGTCCTGAAAATTAGAATTATCGTTTTAGCTATAGCTAATTCGGTACGTTAAATAGCAACATAGAAACTACTGAAATCTTTAGCTGATTATTCATGAATCGAAAATTTTTGACCTTTCTTTATATTTTTAGTATTATAGAAAAGTAGAAATAATACATAGTAATTGATCCTCGACGAACATTACTGTATTTACTTGAATCAATTAACGGTATTAGGTAAATTGGATATACTACCTTAATGTATAATTAGTACATACAATTAAATTGATCACTTTATGAATAATTTACTTACATACTAGTTCCTTCAGCCGTGTAATTAATATCCGGCAATTTCTTTATACCTATTCAATATAAAAAAATGAGTGATGATAGTATTGCATGGGCTATTTAAATGGTAGCCTTTATTGAGATCAATGCTGTACTAAATGGTATTTAAAACACGGTACAGTATTACTCTAAGGGTTGATTATAAATTTCGAATATTAAATCTGGAAATAGATACACATCATGGATTAGATCGTGACAAAATTTGTAAAGGGAGTAGATTTTATGATATCCTTTATCTTCTCGTAAACTCATCAGAGGAATTTAGTAACGAAGAAGCTCTTTAGGTTGAAAGAAAGGAGTAGTCGGGATAGTATAGGGAAACATTTACTTTAGCGATCGGAAGATTAATAGTACACACAAATAATACTTTGCACTCTATCATTATACGTTAGAGTAAAAGTGGAAAACTATTGTCGTTAATTAAGTTTATCAAGTGGTCAAGATTCGTAGCAGCTGTATACATAGATTACAATGCATGAGATTGAGAGGATAATTTAACACCCTGAAGCATATAATTTTACTACAACAGTTTCAAGACAGATACAGTATAGCCGCAATGGTGTTCCACTCATCACAAATACTTCCAATTAACGTTCGACAGCTTCCAATTTAATATAGCTCAATCTAATACACAGATGTAATTAAGAAGCATTCTATTTTTAAATGCTGTGCAACGGTTCCTATGCATTTTTTTGTTTTGAAAGCCAAGGGCATAAATTATTAGATTTAGTCTATTTTTAGCAAAGAATATATTGTATTCAACTCTATAAAGAACAGAATTACTAATGCATTCATTCTTTATGTGCCAGGTTTAATAATTAATTTTCGTAGCAATATAGGTGGTATTGATATGGATGTTGCATAATTTCTGGACGGATTGGTTACGGTACAATTTAATGTGTGTACATATATTAAGTTAAATCGTTATTCTTCAAAAGCTTTCTTAGCTATTTAACTACATTAGAAGCGATTTAATTAGCTAAAATGGTAAGAGCGTTTAAACTTTTTCCCGATTTCGTTCTTATATTAACTTTACTTATTAGGCAAAATCAATGTGCTCACATCGATTATGATCGAATGATTTACGCCATCGAAGGTCTGGCTGACTATTACAGCGCAATCAAGCAAGAGATAATCATTGATAGTACCTTGTCATTTCATTTTACTAAAGGTAAGATCCTAGTAATATACAAAAGGCGAATCCGAGAGATAATTTAAGTTCAAACTCTGAACTGGCTAAATTTTCACAAGATCACGACAGTTAATGATAGAGAAAATATGTATAAAAATGATTCGATTAACGTTGGTAGAATTGTGTTTGCTGTTAGAATGTTCCTGTATTCTGTTATTTTATTGTCGAATACAGATTAGGTTACCATTTTTAGATTAACTGACTTCAATTTACCTCGTAGAATGCAAAATGTCCTTTGACAAGTCTTTTATTAGTCTAAATAAAATTCCCTTACTGAATTATTATTAGCTTGCTTGCCTCCTAAATCTTTTTGTAGATAGCGACTATACGTTATGAAATAGATAAACTATTGTAATATAAGATAGAAATATAGGTATTATGTTAGTGAATGTCACATAGGATGTTGCTTTAATTTATACTATAAAATTGTCATCAAATTTGCTAGGGTACTTAAGAACCATTTTAGAAGATGCATCTAGAAATGAATCGTTATTAAGTCATAATCAATTGGATCGTGTGACAAAATTATACGATAGGTTTAGAGGATTGATAGAAGATACTGCACCCACTATCAGCCAAAAACACTACCAGTATAAATTTCTGATACCGCTTTACGTTAGAAATTTTAAAGTCCCACGAAAATTACGAAAGCTTAATCACACCTATGTACAGCAAAGCCAAGAACATTCAGTGTCTCGTCATTATTCCAATCAATGCTTATGGGAGATAGTTGGATCCTGGCCATATTATAGACGACCATGTAATTTATCAGGTGATTCTTGACCGTACTAATCTTAAATTGGTTACGAAAGTCTGTAAGCTTATGAAAGCAATTTACCATTATCTAAAAAGGATTGGACTATGTTAAAAATGCAATATAATGTTCCCAATCAATAGCATGCAACATGCCCATACTTGTGCTATGTTCTCGATTTATTTATTTTTATGTGTTGCATCATGGTTACATACGTATACTGTACGTATAGTTGTATACTGTATCTGGTTCTTATAGACGTATAGTTCATATAAATTATGACAACTAAGTAATAGTTCTATTTGATTCTTTGATTTGTTCCAGATATTTGCGTCAAGTTTATTTCTCAGTTACACAGCAACAATTATATAATTACACATCAAGTATTGGCATTATCATTTGGTCGCCAATTCCACTGTCAACATCAGATTGCCCCCTTATCTTCAGCTTTTGGCAGTGTTGGTAATCTAGAGGCTATTCTATGCTCAAGAGTACATAAAGAAATGTACAGCTCTCTGTATAAAGGCCTAACTAATTTAAAATTACAAGATTTATTCACTGAACAGGTCGATGTATGTGGCTCTTTAGAATTTTTCGAAGATTTTATTAATGAAACATACGTTGACATGGTGTTAGAGTGGCAAACAACTCAAGGCTGCTATATGCAATATAATGGAACTTACACATCCATATTTCCTAATGAGAGGTACTATTATCTTTTTGTATTGCTAAATTTATTTTGAATTATAAATGGTAACTGCTACTGGTATATAATTAAGACGAAAATCTCCATCAACTTTAAAGTAGAGAAGTAAGGTATCCTATTTCGTAATAGTCCAGTCTTTCGAAGAATTGATATTGACAACAAATGCCGTTCTATCAGCATAATTATCTACGGTTGGCGACTAGTTTACTGTTCTATTAATATGGCAGATATTTTATTTTATATTACTTACATTTGAACATTATATATTGAGAGAGCACAGTGCCATCGATGTGGTTATGTTAACAGTAGCTTAATCATTTAATGATAAAAAGTTAGAAAAGTGGTAACATAATGAATTGATATAGTTACTTGATCTTCTTTACATGATTTAACTGAATCCTAGTAACGGCACCAAGTTAGCGCCATACTATTCACGAAGCAAACGAAGCGATAGCACTGGAACAGGTATTTGAAAGTAAAGTACTTGCGTCATTTAAAGTTTAAATGGATTTTAGCTAATGTGATATTATTACTTACAGTTACTCAGAAATATCGTCATCCGTTACATCATAATTCTTCACTTAGAATAGTAAAATTTATAAGCTTTCCGCAATAGAAATTAATTGAATGCCTAACTTTCTATTACAAAAGGTATATTATTGACTCGAATTTCGATTGTTTTATTTAAGATGGTTGTCATCAGCATATCTCCTCTACAGCTACTGTGTTGATTGTTGCTCATTTGCGTTGGTTAACTTTAAAGGGTGAACATAGTCAAGCAAGTGGAGCCAGTGGAAAATTAGTACCAAATTACATTCTGGCAGTGGTATTAATAATAATTATGGCTTCTGGTGTAGGAAGTGTCATCTTTTTATATATCAAACGAACAATTAAGAGGAGGCACTATCATCTGGTTAAGCAACAAGAATGAAATTACTTTTAACGTATAGGAAGGAATAAACGGCAATACATGAATAATAAATTACTGCATGACACTATGCTGCTTGAAGTTACTGAATAAGCAAAAGGGTAGTTAATGCGACGGTCATACATGTCGTTCCATGTCGAAGATAATTATTATTTTGCTGCCAATTGATAGAACAAGTATATTGTTAATCATTGTAATGTAATCATTTCACTGACACAACGTGTACCATACAGTATAATGTATATTGTCCAACAAGGAAAATTCAAAACAGGATTAGCGATTTTAGTTATCAGGTTTCATTTAGAAGATAAAGCACTACAGTAAATGGGTATTTACTTACTTGGAACGCTATGTACGTCGGGTGAGACGATAGTATCTTAGCCTATAGAATATCCATACGCGCAATATGCGATTCTGCGATGACATTGTAAGATAATTTACTAGTCTGGTTCGGATGCTGTATTGGAAGTGTTTTTAATAGGCTCGTATAATAAGACGACAAATAAATTCCCATTATGAATTAATTATGAATTAGGATATGATTTTTAATCGTCATTTCCCTGCCATGGTATGGCTCAATTACAGTGCACGTGTACTGAAACGCTATCTGTCCAGTACTTCCGCATTGGAAAGATTTACAAGTAGGAAACTCTGCCTTAATATATAAACTTGACTTCACTGTGCAGATAGGCAACATTTTTAACCCTGTGTCTAGTGTAACAATGTCATGAATCGGCTCTGATACTTAATTTCATAAGTTCTACATCTATAATTTGGAAACGTCATAATGCAATTAATGGAATTATTGAAATTGTTAACTAATTTGGAAGCAGTTGAATGCCAGTAAGTCAATGAAATAGACAAGTTTAAGCAGTTTTGTAACGACCTGTATTAGTATGATAGACACAACACCTACATATGAGGATATTACATGAAATAAAGTACAGTTGTCAGAATAGTTTCTTGTGAACGAAATACCAAAAAATGCGTTCGAAAAAGATTCGCGATTAGATAAGTTATCGATGGATGCGAGACTTGCAAGTATTAATGTAGGTAGACGCATTGATATCAAAAATGTGTAATTAGGAAAAATATCTCCCTCAGATCGTGTTAATGTCTTGGCAACATAGGATTGTATTTAAAATTGGCACTTTATCACAGTAAAGTCATGAAGAATTTCCTCTAAGAAGTCCCTGATTTATTGTCTATTCATGAGGCAGCCTTTGATGAAGTGAGTTGTAGCAAGTTAGTGATAGTTGTCCTTTTTTTTCTCTAGCGCACGTGCACCATTCTATCCGTAGTAAATATTTGAATTTGTATTTTTGTACCTTGCTTACTCAGAATAATAAAGTACAATTCATGATTTATATATAACTTGTATCGCATTTTGGGATAAAATGAATATGGTACAGAGAGTCATACTGAATAGTACTTGTATATTGCAGGTGAGGTTAATATTTTTACGTATCGTGTTTCACATTTTTCCGTGATATTGTTCTATCCGATTTTGCACAAAGCATTACTTTACCGAAGATTGAATTTGTAAATCAGATATTTCGGTGCAGTATATCAATTTATTGCGCTGTTTGGCTACTTAGGCTAGCCAAGATGATGGACGCCTAAATACACTATATGTAATTATATAATTTAATTACTCATGCAATTTGACGGTATTGCTTGGACTGTGAAATTCTATTCTTCCATGACTGAGGTAATATACACTCACTTCGATTATATTATAACTATGTTTTCATACATAGTCATAAGAAGAGTTTTATTGCCAATCAATATACCAGTCCTTTGTGGAAATGAGCCATTTTTTTATTGCAAAGAAGTACCTTGAAACAAGAGGTGATTTCTAAACAAATACCACGGGAAAAATTACAAGCTGCGGGAAAATCCACGCGTGTGCCCAAGTGAGCACACACTATGGGTTTTGATTGGGACACAATTGGTTGTTAACTGTCATTAGGGCTGTCAGAGTTTGGGCTTTCGATTTTAATCTCTTGCGTGCTTTTCAATAAATGGAATACCCCCAACAACCAGCAATGACTTTTTTTTTTATCTCCAGCGTCTGTACCGTACACAGTCGATAAGATATTCATCGATCCATAAAGGCGAAGGTACGATAAGGTAGACTACCAATGACTGCAGTATCCGTGAGAAGGGTAATTGACTGAGGACTAGAAGATGCAATTTTTACCAATGGTAACTCATGATCGTATTTGAAATGGTCCTAATTCAGTAAGCATTTCCAGCGATGACAGAATTGATAGAAGCCATCTTTCAGTCCTTGCTCAAGTTGAGCACTAGCAAATTTGTATACTACTCCTAGCAAAGAAAGCAAAATGATTTCATTGCTGTGTGCTTTCGTATGCTAGTTGAAGAGTATTTTGTAATGTTGTTATCGTCCCAATGCTGTCCGGTCAGTACGATAGCCTCGGTCATGCATAGTAAGCAATCAGTCGTAATAGCCTATCGTAGGTCAAGATCCGACGACGCTTTCAAGGTACAATACAGGCGATAATGTTTATCGTTGAAGATTGCGTTATTCTATCGACACCCACTTACTGATACCAACTGATACAGGTGAAAATCTCTATCCCAGGTACGCCCATGACAGTCCCCAATCATGCGTACAACGTCAGATACCGTCGCTATCTGACGTTTTTGTTGATCTACTGGACTGCCTTGAAAGATAGCGTCAATTGCGTCTAGCCTGAGGTGAATAAACTGACGGTATAAATACGAGCGTGATTGAAGGTGAAGGGATCCATGCTTCAAGTGCGCTATTGGTTACGCGTCGTGATTGCTCGAATTGCAAAGTGGGAAGCTTGCGTTGGGAATGGCGGATAATTATCGTAAAGTTCATAGCATTAAGCCACAACAGAAACGTAAAACACCCATGTGTGCAAGATGTAGACGACATGGAATCGAGATTCCAGTTAAAGATCATAAACCCACTTGTCCTTACAATGAATGTGATTGTGATAAGTGCAAAGAATATTTTAAAAAAAAGCGCAACTCTGACTCGTACAACTCCAATGAATTCGCTTCACACGGTAGGTCTTGATAAAACGATACAAACTATACCTTTCTTCGGAAAATGCCTTTTAATAAAATAAAAATGCAAGGTTGTTGCCTAAAGGAAATATGGTCATGATGCATGTCTTATTACAAGCTATACTTTACTGAATGCTTTGTGATACAGGTAGTGACAGTACTCTTTCAAGCTGTAGCATTTCACAAAATTAAATTGCACTTTGACTTACTTGATAGTACATTGAATTCGAACCTCCTAATTATCCTCTATTTTTGTCAATTAACTGCTGTAAATGGCTGAAATGAACTGCATAGAGGATTGTTCAGGGTTTTTTTAGTATTATATGCTATTCTACGCTTCAAAGTAGTAGGGGACGGTATCTTGGGAGAGTCATTTCATCGAATAGATTTTATTTCAGATACTGTACGTATTTGTATTTTTCACTGTATTGTGCTATACGCGTAAATTGAAATACCACGTCGTAATACGTATATACTCATTTTGTATACAGTATATGTATACAAAATTTGTACTGTTGGTATTCTGCCGGCTAAATTTCGTAGAAATTTTCGTCATATATTGTCATACATCAACAGCAGATAAACAATTAAGACGTCCCGAGCTAATCTATTATCCATAGGATTGTTGGAATTGACAATTTGGCAATACTGTACATAGGTGCTATTGTGAAATGTTCTACTAGTACTACGCGAATTAGCCTGTGATTTTTGGAAATTTACTAGTATATCTCGTCAGGTATTCAGCGGTCTGTCTAGAGAATTTCAAAACACTGATGGGAGAAATTTACTACTGTAACATCAAAGAATAGGCAAATCAATTTATGGACCTACTATTAGCTAGTAAAACATGGTAGACATTCTAGCAATTAAGTCTATCGTAATGCCCAAGTCCAACACGGTAATGCATTGTATAGGTGAAAGCTCGCTTGGCTTATTAGTTATAGCTTCCAATTTGCTAGCCAATCATACCGAAATGCTAATATAGAAAAATATTAGCGCCTATGATTGATATTATTCTGAAATGATCTTTGTTATTGCTTAGCCAAGTGAATAATAATGAGCTCTAATGAAGATCGACAATAAAGAAATTTTACGAGATACTGTCATTTTAAGCTGTTCGCGAATTGTCAGTAGTTGAGTTCCTTTTCGGTAATTTTTGTGACGTTATCACTATTTCTTTACAGTATACTGAAATATGAACAAAACATATTGAAAAATTGTTTACAAATTTTAAGAAAGCGCAAGTAAACTAAATATCAACTACAGTAATGGCGATGACAACTATTTTCATTGTCGTTCTTATGCTACATTTATTTCAAAGTGTCTTGGAAAATAAATAAGGAACTTTGCTTATCTAATGTTCAAAGTTGGGAGCGCTTAGTTATACATCTCTAAAATGTTTATGCGACTATATTCAGTTGGTAACTTGCGAATCTAGTACGTTTATAAAATAAATATTTACCTTTATATTCATAGAGGATGGAAATTTCCCAAAAGATGACGCTTGTTATTATTGGTGCGAATGGTTAGGAAAAATTTTTCCCGAAGTTCCACCAGAACGAAGAGAAGAAATCCTAATCCGATCTGGCATGGACGTAATGAAGAGTATATTGCATTTAAAAGTGAATTATTATAGGTTCCAACACCCATACAGTCAACAGCTAGCGAATCTTCCTAGTTTAATGATGAAGCACCCATATTGCAGTAACATCTGCAATTCGTTCCTTCGATCACCTCCATTTTTAGAAGCAAATGGTTCCAGCTAATCAAGCAACGACGAGTCCTTCGGTAGCCTCTCAAACGGACGCTGTTGCAGCGCTTATGTCTTTAACTAGAGTCAATATGAAAAATTTGGGTAGATAAAAACTAATTGCTTTAAATAATTTATCAGTGTTATACAGTGCGCAAATGTATAGTACTGTGGCTAAATACATTGATTGTTAGCAATTGAAAAGTAATTTTGTATGCATAATTTCCATTCAATCTCATCAACATGTTCTATGCATTGAAACCATTGCTTTATCAACTACTGTGTACTATGGGGTTCAGATACAAGTGCAGTATAATGCACAGTTAAGTTAGTTTTGCTAGTGGAAGAGCTGTATTTTCTTCGATACAGCGGATGATTTTTGCGGGAATAATTTTGAGAATCAGTTCTAGTAGGACGATAACACTTAATGACTGTACAATATGAAGTTTGTTCTGCAATTTATTATGGTGATGGAATTTTGCTAGTTTTTTTTGATTGTCAACTGTATTTGGTTATTATTTACTGAAGATGCAGTTATAATCTTTTAATGCCGCAGTTGGTTTGTTTTATTAAATATGCGATTAATTGCAACGATTGCAACATTTTGCCCCTAAAGTATGGACGTAGCAGTAGGATGCTTCAGATGGAAGTATTACTCGTCATCAGGATTGTTATCCTCTTCAGTGCTGTAATTGTATTTTAATAAGCTTTCTTGCTATTGACATAGACATATACTAAATGTTGTTGTTCAAGCCAGGCACATGTCGTGATCGCTTCGAGTCTGGATACTTACCGCTAAACACTGGCAATAGTTATCGTAATATGTTCAAGTTATTTTTTCTTCGTAAAACTAAAGACTACTTTCATTTCTAATTCATTATTATACATCACATAACAACATAGAGTACCTGTTTTTCAATTGAAATCAAAATAATGATAATAAAAAGCATGTTATTTTTTCATGCAAGCCTTCAAATGCAATGTATTCGCGGCTCTTCTTCAATCAGCACATTGGTACAGGGATCTTGATGATAAAAAGAGAAAACTGATAACAGTCCGATACCACTGCAATATAACAATGCCAATTATTTATTACACGGGCATAAGTAGTTTATCTCTTGCAAATGCACTTTACTTCCGGTTTATAAAATCAGGGCTATATTGTACTACTTTAAAAAGAGAGAGATTATTCCAGATGTCAAGCACTGGTACAGCCGAGTAAGTAGTAGGATAGAAGCATTTCAAGAGCTATTTATCGGACTTACCAAAAGTAAACTGTTTAGTGCAGTGGGACAGTCAAATTGATATGCCGCTGATCGACATGCTGTAGGATAAACTGCGATAAAACGACAATGTATCTTGGTGGCAATCCTTTCCTTCGCTGATATCATTCTACACAGGCATGTTTCTTTTCACCTAATTCAAACAACCACTATCACGGTCAGTCATTGTATCGGTCTACCTATTTAGGCGTTAGATTTTATTGCAATTTGTTAGACTGCTTGATGGCTATGGCCATCGTTCTAGGCGACATAAAAAGATATTGCCATCGGACTATTCAAATCAATTCCAGATGTCCATAGCTAGACTACACTTATATTAACTAAAGTTTGTACTGCATAGGCCTCATGCTATATACGATACAATGGAGTACTCTATGTCAATACGAGTAGTCTGCTATTCTGCTGGTCAATATGGAATTAGAATTCATCGATAGTCGCTCGTCACTGTACGATATTAGCATGGCAGACAGTATCGCCCTACCGAGCAATAAAATCCCTAAACTGTCACAAGCAATTTCTTGAAATACCTCCAGAATTTAGTGCCAATTTTGATTGATTTATACCGTTTCCACCTATTACAAATCAACTGATTTGTTTATACTATCAAAATTAGATTAAATTAGCATCAAAGACATGAAAATAAGATCAAGATCGGATTGCTAAGGATAGAAATTTATCTGCTATCGCATACCGATAAATTATTTCTAGCGCATATTTCGTTATCATGCTATCGTCTTGGCTGTGAAAACGAGAAACTTTGATACGATATAAAACTATTCTAAACTACAGTACTGGACCCATAGTGGATGAATCTGGCCAATTTTGCCGCCCTTCTTCCTGCTGCTGAAATCTCTCTAGTCTATATCGCTAGAAATGCGACGTTCGCCATTTCTTATCACACGCAACAAGAGTGTGGGACGCCCAGTATTGCCACTATACGGTTATCAATGAAGATAGGCTGTGATCGAACCAAGTAGGACGCTGCTCAAGGCTAACATGCAATTTGTCCGCGTGGAAAATTGAGAAATTTTTCTATCTTGAGTTAAGTTATTTACTTACATTTAGGTGCAGTTCGTGGTAGCAAATAAATAGAGTTATACCAATGTATTTACTCCCAATAAGGCGATATAATTATACAGTCATCATCAAAGTTGATGAATATCATTCAAATTTATCAAGCAAATTCAATCATCGACGATAAGTTTAATTTAGTTTTCAGCTTTTGCAAACCATAATCCTACAATTCGTAGTAATTCTGAATTTGAATAAATTGTATGGGTAAATGAAGTAGTGAAAGATTTGATTTCAATGGTGCTTAGATTCAGCCCTTTAAAAAATGATATTAATGGAATATAGCCGGATAACGTCATGACGGCTTTGATTTCGATGATGTTTAGTTTCAGCTCTTTGAAAAAATCATATCATTCCGTCATTTTTTAACCTATTCTAGTCAGATAGTTCATTGAATACTTTGACTTCAAGGATGCTAAGTTGCAACCCTATTAGAAAAATTACATAATCCTTTTCAGTTACCATACTTCTTAATGTAATACTTGTATAGTCCGATAACGTAATGAATGCTTACTTTTAGTCCCTAGAAGAAATCATAACATTCCTTCATTTACTAATCAAATAGAGTAGGATATAGAAGTCAATGCTTTGATTTCAATGGTGCTTATTTTTAGCTCTTCGAAAAATCACATAATCCCCTTCATTGACTCTAATTCTTATTGCAATGCCGTTGGATAACGCAATAAATGCTTAATTTACCGTCATTCTTAGCCGATGAGAATTATGGTCAGATAACGTATTGAATACTTTAACTTTCAACCATGCTAAGCTGCAGCCCATATGGAAAATTATAGTACATAATTCCTTTCACTTAATATAATTCTTAAATGTAAATATAGTCGAATAGCGCAATAAATCATTTTGATTGTAATGATGCTTAGTTTCAGGCCTTTATAAAAATCATATCATTCCTTCATTGGCCATTATTCTTATGGAATATGGCAGGATAGCATAATGATCAGTGGATCCTTTAATTTCAATAACATTTATTTTCAGCTCTTTGAAAAACCACATAATCCCTTTCATTTATTGTAATTTTTAATGTACTGTAATAGTGTAGGATAACGCAATAAATGCTTAGATTTCAATGGTGCTCAGTTTCAGCCTTTTGAAAAAAATCATATTATTTTTTCTATTTACTATAATTGTTAATCTGGAATGATCAGATACTGTAATAAGTATGTTAGCTTCAATTATTGCTCACTTTTAGCCCTGTGAAAATCATACTATCCCTTCTATTGACCATAATTTTAGTTTAAAGAGTCAGACAGAGCGAACAAGGCTTTCCTTTAAAATTACGCTAATCCCTCACTTGTTAGCTTCGGCTCTTGGAAAACTTACCTACCCAGTAATGTGCTTATTGACTGCCATTCCTAATCGAATGGGGTTAGATAGCACAACGAATCAATTTCATATAGATTTACCTTCTCTTGCACTAAATTGGAGAGTAGAGTAGAAATAGCCTCTTGCTGATAAATATGGTGATATGCGACTGCATAGTCAGTAGGATTACTTTACTACTGGACTGACGTAAATCCATGTGCTCATAGCAGACAGATAATATCATACATCTTGGCATTTCGTTCTGCGATACAACTACGACATTTCTATAATCCATTTGAATCAAGAAACAATAATCATTGGTATACCAATAAAACTACCACGATGAACAATCCAAGATACTCGATGATGTATGTGCACCGTGAAAGCAGCAGCAATAACCCGCTTCAAGGTAGGACCACGGTAGAGCATGGAAAGCTAGAATTTTTTCTTGGTCGATGGTTCGATTGAATAGAGTGTAGTCGTAGATAGCTAGCATCGAAGTCTACCACGGAATAGAAATATCACCGATTCAATGATGAATTACATATCATATCGCCTGTCATTAATGGGGTTGAGTTTTATTATGTCGATGCAAATAATTTGGAATCTGTATTAACTTGAGAAAACTCAACCACTTTTTAGCTCGTCCAGCCTTAATTTTGACACGTGCTTTCCTTATATCGATTCAGAGCAAGGCTGATTAGTTCCAACATAGACTAAAAATACCGGTGTTTTAGTAGCTCATGGTTGCGATAAAAAGGAAAAGAATTTTGTAAATTATTGTTGTGCCTATGGCATAGATAAATATTAATTATTTCATTCTAAGCTAGGCCTATTTTCTACACATATTTGTTTAAATGAAGGAAGTTGTTGTAGTCGTGAAAATAATATCGTTAGCTATAATCAACAAATACTACTAGTAACAGTATTGACCGTACTTTATTCATCAATAACATGCTTAGCACTATATAGATCTGTCGCAACTATTTGTTGTTGAGCAAACATACCATCATCCGGCCCTTGTATATTTTACCTAAATTAGACCCCGTGGATATCGACTGGTTAAGCTATCGATTGCAAGATAGCAAGCATAGCGAATGAGATGATGACCTATGCGTATATTTGCATCAATGCTAGTTGCTATTTTGACATGTTAATTCGAAGTTATCAGACCAGTTTGTATGGGAGATTGTAGGGAGTTGGCATACGTTAGATTCCTATCCTTGCCAAATCTTAGGTAAAGTAAAATGGGATTTATACACGTATATACCTCATGCTTTATAGTGAAAGAGATGACTTAAATTGAAAGATTCAAATAAAGAAGCGCTCGGTATGAAATGATGGAAAAACTTTCACCCTGACATTCTTCATGGTAACTTGGATAACTGAACAAAATATGCATTGCTATTCTTTGTTGAAAATCAATATTTTTTAAATTGAAAAATTTTATTACTGTATTAGTATTATACTATTGTACTTTGTAGGAAAATAATTTTCACTGACATTAGTAAGAGTGCAATCATTCAATAAACAGAGTAGAATCTTTTTATTAAAATTAGAAATGGCATGATCATTGACCTAAGAAATTATAAAATATTTTACCTTATATTATAATCTTGAATGATTAGGAAAAAGATCGCAGTAAATATTCATAACAGCTTTTTTAAGCGATAAGTCGGTGTTTATAGTCGGTATGATTGGGATTAATATCGTGGTTATTGAGTCTAATTTGCAATGGAATAGTACTATGAAAGAAATACTTTTTCGATTTTCATTAATGATAATTTCGATTTCGTTGTATCACAATTTAATAATAATATAAGCATTCTATTGAAAAATCGTCCAGAAATAAAGTTATTCGGTGAAATACATAATAATACGTTTATAAATCATAATCAATTAGAATGCTTATTGCTAAGATTAGTGCATGCCGTACATCGCTGAATTTCGAAAGTAGCAAGAAATTATACATGTACAATTTTTTATGATATTGTTACTGTAGATTTATTGCTTTGATATTCTATATTAACTATAAGATTCATTGTGTAATACTAATACATAAATTCTTAAAATTGTTCTAGATGGCGGTTACTAACATTTATCTGCCTTAGTGACAAGCAACATTGCAGCCTACATTAGATGGTCGTCATCAAAATCTCGTCGCGAAGTAAAAACCATATCTACTCCACACCCTGAATCTAAGTCGCTACCATTTGGTGTAGTAATCGCATTCATTAGCGTAGGAGCAGCTATAGCATGTACCTTAGCAATTGGAAACGACTATTACGCATACTCAATTAATTAAAGAGCCCAGAATGGAGTGGTTACTATCCCATAAAACCTACTGAAGATCAATAATATTGTTGTTGTGAAAAGTTATTTTCGATCTGATATACTAAATTTACTCACGTATTGATAATGCTATGTTGTATTTTAATGTTTAAATTATCTAAAGCTAAATATATATATATGTAAATTCGGGTACTAGATACCAATACTGTATTAGGTGTAAAGAGGAATATTAAATTATGGTGTAGTCATAATTTGATTTATTCTTTCTATATAAATGACGGAGTATCAAGAATATGCTACGTTCTTACAGTATATTATAACATTGCAATATCTGATGTGCCATGATAAGAAAAATAGTTAGTCATTAATGTAATTCTTTACACAGGAAATTTTTATTCACAGGTATAAACTTTTACACCGTAGTCAATGAATGAATAGTAGTAGTAGTAGTGTGATTTTGTTGCCGCAAGGATTGTACACCATCGTTACTTCAAAGGTTCACTACGAGTAGTGTTGTCTAAATATGTACCAAATATATATGGCATATAGATAAACAACAGGGCATAAACTTCATCAAATTGCCCTAATAGCAACCTCAAACAACAATCAATATACATAAAAAGTTAAGCTTTACACCCGATGCTACATATACAAATATACTTTAACATCGCGAGTTGACGAAAATTGCACTTAGTAATATACGTAATCGAAGAGCATCATCCTATAATGTGCTCAACTTATTCTTAATACTGAACTAAACCCACGCTTGCCAACCGTGAAATAATTTTGATAAATTTTTAGGTTCTCTCGCTTCATGAATTAGATGATTAACTTGCCCGCTAATACTTAATACGATACCATTTTCTGTACCGTTTAATTTTTGTCTAACGCGTAAAAGTGCTCGTTCAGCCATTTTATTTCCAGAAGATTTATCTTGGGTAGTTTTATCTCCACGTTTATAATAATCAAGTAATTCTTCATCACCAGAAGGCGTGCCAGACGAATCTTCATTGCCAGTGTTCTCCGTCGATCCATGATCTTTGCTACGCCGGCGTTGTAGCGCAATTGCTTTCAATGGACTAATATTCCAAGCGTATAGAGGATCATATAGCAAAACTTCTAAAATAGTTAGTAAGGAATCTTGGGAATGACGCATAACTGCCATTGTCTTTTCACAGCATCGACGAAATACACCTTCAACTCCAGTTATACCCATACCATCTACTATATCTCGAGTTAAACGAAATGGGACAGTCTCCGGTGTAGGTAGTACACGTCCTTGCTCGAATGCAATACCAAAATCAATGTGAATTAACTCTGCTGTAGTTCGGTCGACCAGGATATTTTGTACATGGCGATCACCAAGCCCGACAACGTAACCAACAATTGAAGATGCTGCTACACTTCTTGTATAGGCTAAACGCCTTTCAAACCATTCAACAGGATTTAAAAAGTTTTCGAAAAAGAAGTGACGAAATACCGGATGAAAATGATCGGTAATTTCATGATAAGAATGAAGTTTATTTGTTGAATTTGCAAGCTTTCTCTTACAATCCATCGAAGCCCAATCCTTTGGGTTATAACGCTTATGTGCACCATGAAGTTTAATATCAGATCCACCTAACAAATATTGACCTATAGGTTGAGTATTTTCACACCATTCAACGATACCAGAACGTTGAGATAATGGAATTACCTACAGTATTAAAAATTTTTTAAATTACTTTCCATATTTTATGAATGTACTACGAGCGTATTACGCCCATAAAGGAAAACAATAAAAATTGACATCATTTGAGTTTATGTGAGAAATATAAGAAAGGTTATCCGAAATATTTTTTCAACAATATGTGCACTAATAACGTACAATTCCTACTCTGTTTCATTTTTGTGAACATCTTAAATTCATTACTATGACCCTATGAGCCATAATGCTGTTATCAACTACTGGCATGTCAAAATTAGCATGGTGACTAAGATGTGGTTTTTACATATTGTGCTCTAATGACTGTAGTTGCAATTAGATTAATTACATCAAATGAATTAAAATGTACTGCTTAAAATATTAGTGCAACTAAGTTCAACGGCAAGAGTACTACTGTACTCTGATATAGAATAGATAGCAATATTGCGATAATCTAATGCATTTAACTTACTTTATACGTTCTTATTCGGAGCTTACGCTTCGACGCTTCGACGTCACTTGATAGTAAGATATTAACTAAACAAAACACTTGCTGCATAACAGCATCCTGTCGTAAATCATCTTTGCCTTTGACTAATTGTTGTCTTGTTACTCCATCTGTACCAATACAACTTATTATCTTTGGTAAGTTAATGCCACCAACCAGGCGAAAATGGCTCTCAATTTGTTCAATGTAAATGACATTTTCATATTCACATGTAGGGTCAATTTTGATATCACAGGTTAACATTGGCGCTTGGTGACTAGCATTAATTTTAAGTAATGCTAAATCAGATGGAATTGGAACTGATGTCCGCATATACCTATATTGATGAGGTACTTCAGAATATGCTAGTTCAATGTATGCGTTGCAAAGTCCTTCTAACGTATCAATTAAGTTTCCAATTTTACTAAAACTCAATCTAGCAATCATATTCCTAGCAGCATCGGTCAGTTTTTGATCAACTAGTAAGCTATCGCGTTTATTAGTATTTGACCGTGCTTTAAGACTTTCGCTTGAATTTTTACTCAAGCTGTCGCCTATATAAGTAAAATCTTTTTTTGCGTTGCTTAGTGCTAATATCACTGGTAAAGTATGAAACGGGTGTTCTTGCGCAGTGCGAAAGATAATTTGATTAAGGCTATCAGTAAATAGTTTTTCTGCCGTAGAACTACCCATTCTAGCTGCTAGTTGATACATTAATGGAAGAAATTTCTTTGATTGTATTTTTAGTTGTTCTTGACCAATAATTTCGTTGATATTGTGGTACTGCCAGTTTTCAAACCATAATGAGCATAAGCGAAATACACGCACATCATGATCGTCACCAAATTGTAAGCAATGAATGTAATTAGTAATTGCAAGTTTTAGAAATTTGATTTTGTCATCAAGCAATTGCTTCTCTTCCGATTCGTCAATTCTACTTTGTATTTCTAACAATTTCTTATATCGTCTAGCATTATCTTGTGTATTAACGCTCTTTGTGCCTTTTAGTAATTCTAAATCAGATTTGGATTGGCGAATCAAGTGCTTTTTTTCTTCAAATTCATTCGATTTTAAATAAGTTACAATTTTTTGATATTGTGCATCAGCATAACAACCTAGCGATAAAAATGCATCAATAGAAATACTTTGCATTTCTTCGATACTATTTTGTAATAGCTGTATTGATTTACTTAAGTAATTTTCAATAATATTGTTTGGATTTTCGGAATAACTGTCTCCCAGCCATTTGCCGTACAGACCTAATGCACGACAATACAATGCTTTAACATTGTTGTCATTATAACCATTTGATTTCTGTTGCCGTTCTATATCACTAATTAAACTCTGTATAATGCATTTACAAACATCTTGTTCACCTTTAGCCCAAAATAACTGTGATTCTTCCAATTGGCAATGCCAATTACTGCAGATATCTACTTTATCTTGGTTGTACTTAATGAGTAATTGCTTCCAACGAAATAAGACATTTTCTGCTAACTGATATCGACCAGCTTGTCGCGCCAACTTTGCATACATTTGTAGGTGTTTGGTTAGAGCGTTTAATATCGGCGCTACTTCAACTTTATATTGAGGATTACTGATATTGTATTGTGGATAGTTAGATGCAAGTATTAAATTTAGCGAAGTACAACGAAGTGTAATGATTGGCTCTATTAAACTGAAGTCGCTTTTAAGGTTATGAGTCGATAATCTTTGATCCCATTCCTTAAACAAATCAGCTAAGTCTAATCCGTCAAATATGTAACGGCCAAATTCTTCCAACTCTAGTAGCTGTTGTAATTTCATCATTGAATCATACATTCGAGTAATACTTTCTAAACTGTTTTCACTAATTTCCTTCATAATACCTGATCTTGATTTCTTTATTAAAGTGGTTAATGTTAATTCATCTTTATCATCAATAGCACGGATAGACTTATACAAGTTACAGTGGAAACCGTCGGTTGGAATTAATTTTTGAGTATCTAATGAAATTTCAGTCCAACAAGTTGAACGCCAAGCATTTTCATATAGATATTCAGAAACTTCTGAAGATTTATCCGGGTACCTAGTTAATAATGTAGTCAAGCACATTTCCATGGAATGGTATAGCCCTGCGTTTCTCATAGAATCAATTAATGTTAAGTCATGTAATTCATTCGATGGCCTTGCTGCTGAAGGATATTTAATCGCATATTGTGATTGAATATCGTATACACTTAATGCTTGATTCCACTTGTCTTCATGTCGATACATTTCTACTCTACCAGCTAACGATGCTAGATGTTGTGATTCAATGCCGTAAACATAATCGGGCTCACCAATATTGCTATAGGCTTTCGTAAGTAAAGAATGATAATTTGTTTCATCCAATTCTTCATCCTCATCCCTATTGGTAAAATCGATTAGTTGAGCTAGAAATTTTATAATTTATCTCAGTAAACCATTCTTGACTGTTGCTATTATGTACAAAGCTAGTAATGATTGACAGACGTACAACATACTATAACAGTATATTATAGTATGTCACTTACAATTCTTGACGATAATTGTGCCATATTTCAATGTATAAAAGAGAAGTATAATAAGCATCGCAACTTTGTGCGACACGAGCTAAATCGAGAAAATTTAAATCTAACCAAAAGTTATTTCCCCATGGAGTTTTCGATCTAAAGTAGTAGCAAAATAAGACATTAGTTTCTAGGCTTAAACTTGGTTAGATAACCAGTGTTGCGAACAATGCACAAAGCTTTGAATCATCATGAAAAGAGTATATTGAAACAGCGATTACAATATGTTCTTACCCAGGTTTTTCTTGCGTTCGTAGGTAATTGATCATATCTAAGATTGCTTTGTAGGATTCCTTGTTAGAATTACTCACTACTTTTGTACTATCGCTCTGTGAATTTTTGACGACATTATAGTCGTTACTAACACCTTTAACATTAGCTTTAGATAAAAATGTTTGCAAGGAATGTGAGAAAATAGCTCGTGCGTCATGACCAAAGGATGAAACAATATCTTTAACTAAATATGGAAAGCTAAATTCAGCAAATTCTGCCTATTTACAAAATAAAATTAAGAACGAAGGGGAGAGCATAAGGATAACACACTTGCGATATATTGGAGGAGATATATGTTAGCACTCACTTCGAGAGCATAAAGGGAACCCAAACGTTGTAAGATAGCATCTTGAGCACAACTTGCTAGCTCACTTGTCAACTGTACAATCCATTCAGAATGAGGGATGGACAGTTTAGAGTCAAAAAAACGACGAACAACCCGATTCAGAGCACTTAATTGATAGTCACTATTAGGGCTATCTATTGAAGTACTTGGTGCAAGCTAGGTATCACAAGCAAGAAAGGAATTAAGAGTGCATCAATAACTGTCATAGCTCTAGTTCATCATTATTTTAATACAGCCAATTGTAAATATGCCACTACGTGTCAATCTTTACTAATTACTAGCTGATATCCTGCAGTATATGCCGCTAAATACTCCAAGCTGCTATTACATACCATATCAGTAAACGGCGTTAAATACAAATTTAACCCGTAATGATGAAGCCGACTAGATACAAGAAGCTCTTTACATTTTGGTAAGGATAAAATTGATTTCAAACATTTCGATGCCGCTTGGACGATCTTAACACTAACGTAAATAAATTGTTTAGTATAAATATGTTGATAGACAGTATTCGAAAAAATCAATGTAATTTCACGTACTCGTGATTTATAAGAAAATTGGATAAGTAATTTAATAACATAACAGTTCGCTTTTCTTCATCGTGAGATGAATTAACTTCCAGTTCATAAGACTCTATTTCGAAAACAGATATCGAGATGATGATATCTACATCCTTTCAAATGTTTTTAGAAGTATATCAGAAGCATTGATATGATCTAATTTCAATAACTTACTTTTACATGAATTTAAGGCAACAGGATTTAAGCTGACTGCACCTAACTCTCCCAAACATCGACTAGCCTCTTCCTGGATCTGACAGCTAATGTCAGATACATTGGTCGAGAAGAGATTTGTCATTTCTGAACTTCGATTAAGTTGTAGTAGCTTGTGAATTACTTTGGCTAACAGTTGATCTGTTATTAAAGAAGTCAGTCATGATATGGTACGATTAAGAAATAATGTAACATAATCTGTACATCATTATCCATTGATTTAACAATACGAGCGCATTTAGTATAATATGCATTCAGATTAAATTAACTTGAAAAGATATTAAGGAAGCAAATCAACTTATCTGACCGTATTCAGGACTGTCTAACTTGACAAAATCGTTCCTGGATCTTTCTAATAATTTCTTAATAAAGCGAATTCCATCAAGTCGATATGCAGAGGAGGTATAACTGCTGCCGTCCGCTAAAGATTCAAGTTCCTTACAGTAAAAGATCACCAATAACTTTAATAACTCCGCTCCATTTAAAATATGGTGATAATTACGTATTACATAATTACAGGAAACTCTGGAAGATAACTTAATCGGGTAATACCTACCTGTAATAATGATACAGATTCACGTTTATCTTTTTGTATGTTAATTAGTTCTGTAAACGAAGATAGTTTAGGCAAAAGATCCAGTGATTTCAACGCTTCTATATATTCACATGGCCTTTCATTATCGCTAATCAGGTAGTTGATCATTCCTTTTGCCTTTAGTAGATAAACAGATTGAAGGTATTAAGTCGATGTTAAATAGTACAAACTTATTAAAATATTACATTTTTTCCAACTGCATCCTGGCGCTCAGCTATTGGTACCAATGTAGTAATAACCACTTGCAAATGCTGGCTAAATTCCTTCATTTGATTTAATTCGGTAGAATGATGACTTTTGTTAGCGACAGTGATCATTTTACTATTAGCAACATGAGTTTAATTAATTTTGTTAGTCGCTACCGTTGGTAACTTCTTTAATCCAGCTTCACACACAAGTTTTAACAGCTCTAAACATCCATTTATTATATCATCTTCGTATGCATTAATCACTAATGGGAACAGATATTAAACACCTAGCAGTTAAGTTAGAGGTAACTGAAACCTTCGGATATGCAGCATTTAAAATTGTGACTCTAATTATTATTATAATATACCTTTGAGGTACGTAACTTACCTGCCTTCGTTGAGTTATTGCCAACATCAATTATTCTTTTTTTACAAGGTTTGCTCATGGTTCGCAATAAAGTAAATATAATATCTCTTAAAATGAAGGCTGCGTTATTTCTGAATCCATTTGGAAATTCTTTAAGTAACAGTTGTACAAACAGCCGATACATACACAGCTCTCTTCGTCGTTCATAGACAAAGTGTGCTTTATCCAAACGCATTGCTAGAGATAATAGTACGCTTTGTATCCCATCCTTTAACAATTTAATTATCATATTACTTTCTAACAATCTTTCAACTATAGTTAATTATACATATACGCATGTATATATGGGTGTACAGATGGCTCAATCTTATACTACAGTATTAATGAATAATCTGTTTGATTTATCTCTAAAGTTTGTTAGGTAATGATAATTTCAATATCAATGCAATTAGTGACTTACTTTAGAATTTCCTAATAATGATACTAATATGGACTTGTCAGTTTTCCTCTTTAGCCAGTAGTTAACAATATAATCCAAGGTGTCTCTGATAGTGTAAGCAGTATAGTATGGAGGATTTGGTTCAGGATCGTCATCCCTAAAATAGAAAGAAAGAATTTAAATTCAATATTTGAATTATCACAAAATGTTACTTTATATAATTGTTTTTCATAAAGTAATGATAAAGAAAGAGACAATAGTATAAGCTTACAGCAAAGGATCAGCATACATGATTAATAAACTCAGTGATTCAAAAATAAAACAAAAATATAACGATTGAGAACTAAAATTACCAATAGGCAATAACCGTAATGTATTATGTTGGCGCTACCGAATTCATTAAAGCACTTTGTAAATAACTGTTGGTAGCTAATTTACACTTACTTTGTAAATCGGGCGGTGTCTGATGGTTCACTAGGAGTTTCATACAAACATGACAACAGATTCACGACTATATCATCGATTTTTTGGCAGACAAGCTTACGAACAGTCTATAAGGAATATGTGAGCATAACGTAAGAATAATCTAAATTTGAACTATTTATACGAGTAAAACGTAATAAATTAACCAGAGTATTTTTAAGGCTTTTAAAAACAGTCAAAGAAATTCGCTACTAATTTCCTGATACTAAAACCTACATCTTTACTAAGTAGCTGTTCTATAATATGGTAGCTAGTCAAGGCTTTCCTAGCTAAACTACTCTCGATTTCGGTCTTAGGTGTACTCTTTTCGTCGGAAATTCCCAAACTAGGAAAAATAGAAACCACGCAGTACGAAAAACAACGAGAAACAACTTCTTCAATATTTTGCCGAGCAATTTGGACGACCGTCTTTAATTGCGAAGAATCACCATTAGCTATTATCCTTGGAATAAGCTCTAATTGATATTCCCTATTGAATAATTCATATAATATGCATTTACCTTACTAGTAATTAGGAATTAGTATGCACTATTGATATACTCGACTAAAACTTGGCTCTTACTGTATAAATCTTTGCATGTCTAGTTCTTTGAGGCTCTGATCAGATAAGCCCAATAATTGAAATGGAAATTCTAATACTTTTAAGTTTTCCTTAAGCCATCGATGAATAATATATCCAAGATGTGGGCGTAGATAACGATCTACTCGTTCATAATTTAATGACTGTGCAACACGTGTAAGGATCTATTTATAACATAATTACGATGTCATTAATTTTGACAAGCTCATTCTTGTGGTAATAGTGTTAATTACCATTACCTTATAAATGATGTCTAAGTAATGTTTACTGTTTTGTGCAATTCGAAAGATAAGAAACAGTGCTTTTTTTTCGCATACTGCAACATTAATAGCAATAGTAGCTAGGGTTGCTAACACACTGTGTGTTTTATTATTAGTTAAGTCATGATGAAGATCACCAGTATCACTATCTGAGCGATTAGATTCCTAGTCAATAAGTAAATAGCGCAAATTAAAGCAAGGCCAAATCAAGAAACTAAGGCGCTCTACATAATAACTGACCTTGAAATTAATCAGCTCCAATATTGTCGCTTCGACTTCATCGTATATTTTTTGTTGTTCTACCTTTGGCAATTGTGAACAAACTTCGGTCTTATTGTTTGACCTAAAACATTTTTCGAACTTGTACTTTGCAAAAACGGACGCCAAAGATGTTGATACGAACATTCTGACTTCATGATCGTCGTCACCAAGTAAGGTTAAATACATTTCCTTGATCGATTTGTCTACATGTATTATACAATTTATTAAATTTTTTGTACGAGTAATATTATAATGTATCGAAAAGTATTTATTTCATCGATATTTCGATATCACTAAAGGTATATAATTGTAGCAATAATATAACGGTGAATAAGGTATTTAGGATTGCCTTATTACCTGCTGCAGCAGCATCAGTAATTTGGTTGCAACACTGTGAGCTTGAATTAATCTATATTATAGGAAAAAATTTTAGTATCGTAAGGCGGTTTCATGTATAAATTGTTACCTTTCATAACGAGTGCACCATAAATAAAATTTTTTTTTCAATATTAAAGTTATTAATTATTAAATAGATAAGTCGCTAACCTTAATGTACTGTAAGAGACATTTTGCAAATTGAATTTTGACGTTTGTGCTATAAGATCTTTTATAGCTTGTAGCAGACAGTAACTTCCTATAACAAATAATTATTATATAGTTATGTATTATTTAATAAGAACGCTACATACAAGAAAGGAAATATTACCAAAATGCGGTTAAGATAGTGCAACAAATCTCTCTACAGGAATCCACAATTCTTTTATTGCAGTAATACTTTAAAGGCATAAAGTGTTGCGATAAGGAGTGAAGCATCCTCAATCCTTCTACACATATAATATTATCCCATTTATTGTTTCTTATAATTGCCAGTAAAAGTTCTAACAACACTTGAAGATCTTCTGCAGGGAGGTCGGAGTCCTTAAACGCTAGGATGTTGCCACATTTAAAAAACTACGTGTATGATGAAGTTACGTTAGGTATGATATTAGTAGATAGTATGTAAGCCAGAAAAACGAATATATTAACTAATAATTTTATAGTTAGCAAACCAATTGCAAGTCCACCGGTTTTCTGATGCATTCCAATGGAGTCTGTCATGAATTCGAGATCAATTTTAGGTTAATATCATTAAATTACTCTATGTTCATGCTATGTTAAAGCAAATACTTTATTAGATATCTGACATAATGTCAAACTTAGAGGTACCATGTACCTGTCTTGAGAGAATATCTTTCAATCTTGGATTATACAAGGTATGCAAAACTTTACTATCAATTCTTAAATCTGCACTTATGGGTATATTATTATTTCCTGACGATGAATTGTAAGAGTAAGCCTTTGATAGAAATTCAGCACAAGCAATTCTTTCTCTTTCTAAACGATTTATGTTCTCAAGCCAAGGATTTTGACGGTCTAGAAGCGAAAATTATTTTCGTAAACTCGATCAATTTGATAATTAGTTGACTTTAAAATTAATATAAATCCATTTAAGTTAAGTAACATTCGATACCAGAGTTCACAAGCGCCGGAATGCTTTTATTTCGACTAGCCGGTTGGCCTTCTATATCAAATTCATCACTACTAAGGTTAGTATTTCTTAATTTCGTCCCTTCATTTTGCTGTAATACGAGGTCATTACTTAGTATAAAGCAAGGCGATGAAAGGCTAATACAATCGTGCGATTACCATATGATTTAATGACTGTTAAGTAAAACATTTATAACAGCTGCAACATTTGTAGCTGATATCTGTCTAAGGTACCTTTCCTTCTAGTATTTGGAAGAGTAAGTTGAGGAGCGATTCAGGAAATACTTCTCGTAACAATGTAAAACTAAAAGACAATCGAGACGTTCGCTATAAAAGGAAATGAGACTAAGTTTAGTGTTAATTTGTACGTGATACAAAAAGCTTTCGCCTTCATGTCTTACCTCACTTTCCGAAATTGTTGACTTGAATAAGTTCTCGCAAGGAAACATTTTTATTAATATTCGCAAAAACTTAGTCAGAAAGGAGTCCTCATCCTTATAATTAATGCTGCTGGTGCTTGTTCGTATACTCTGATTAATAACGGTTAGCGATAGCTGCAGCATTGTCTACAGACGAATAAAAGGAAGTTATATAATTATAATTATTGTTGGTAGTAGATGTAGCGTGCACAATTTATGGTAAGAAAATATAAACGTGAGCAATATTTAACAGCAAACGGTAGTAGCCTCATACATTCATGCTCTGAAAGGTATCGGAATTGCGCAGTTCAGATTCACTGATATAATTGCTTTGAATTAGACTGTAAAATATTTTTGATATGATACAGCAATGCCATGCTAATCCAACTAACAGTATTTCGCTAGATTTACTTTTCATGGAAGTTTTCTGCAGGTTAAAGGTGTTAGACTCATAATTAAAAACATGTTTTAAAGATGTTATATTATCATCAGTAACTTGTTAAAGAATACCTACATCGATCTCAATAAAATGTGAAAATTCGTTGATTCTCTTAGTACTTTGATTCAATAGGTCTAATAGATATTTGACTAGATTTTTAGCGCAAGTTCCATTTCCGATAGGTGTGCAGCTAAATGAAATACATAGAATTAACTACTTATTTAAGTATATCTCCTAATAACAAGAACCAATTATACACATATAGTCGCCTGCATGTAAATCTCTCAACGGATTAATTTAAATACAGCTAGGCTTGCTAGATCTGGAATGGTATATATGCATACTTCGTAGATTTATTCTTATTTTCTTCCTGTCAAATTATAAATAGATAAACATAAAGAACATTTCTTGCTAAGTTAGAAACAAGTACTGATAAAGACAAATAAATTGAAATAACTAATTAATTCTATCATTTAAACTAGATTTGTGATGTTTTAAATGGCTAAGTATCAGTCATTTCATGCAATATATACCGCGTTTTTTCTAAAAGATTGGTAAACTTCTCGTATTTCAGTTAGTCGTAAATCACAATCATCCATAGAAGAATCATGGTCAAAACTTCTACATGAAAAATAATCATCTTCGGTTATGTAACTGCTGCTATTAAGTAGTAGCAAGACTTTAACAACTATAACTATACGAACATGGACGATCATAAAGTCTTCCTTGATAAGTATACAGATCGTCGTTGAAATTACCATAACTGTCACTTTATCCTAATTCGTTTACGTACATATTTTCTAACGCGGGAAGTAAGCCAACTTGACGCCGTGTAAGAGCAATCAGAATATTGCTGATAATTTCAGGGTTAATCCTAAATCTGTGCATTTATACCTATCATTTTCATATCTACAAAGCTACAGGTGTGGTAAGTAAGAACTCATAAACAGACCTTTGAAGCACTTGTCTTAATTTTGGATATACGGTCGTAGTACCATCATCATTAAAATCGTCATTGTCTATGAAGGGTAGTAACCATTTCATCAATTGACATCTTAATGGATGCAATACTGTGACCGCTATTGAAGTACTGGTAATTGATGCACATTCCGGTAAGTCATACTTTCGAAGATATGTTATTAGAAAATCTAGTCCGGATCTAATTCAATTTAAAAACAGGCAACATACGCAGATAAATTACAATCTTAATAATTCAAAAATACAATTTAATATTGCTATAATTGTTACTTCGTAGGACCAACAGAGCCATTGAACACGACTTCCCACGGAATGGAGAATGAATTCATGGAATTGCGGGATAGCAAGTAAGTTAGTACACTCAATGCAGGATCATCATACTCTTTCGAATTTACGAATCTGTTCGGTTGAGTAAACGAAGTCGTATAAGTTAATAATAAGAAATAAGTTACTGTATAATCAGTTAATTTATAATTATCACTAACATTCATCGTTATACTACGATAGTAAATTCTGCAATATTACCACCATCTACGATCTGCTATATAGTAATCATTATATCCAACGATATTTACCTCCATGTTTCTTTCCAATAATTCCGTAAAGTTACTTCTTCAAATTCAAGACTAGATTTCTTTTCTGCTTTAAGAATCATAACATTTATAAGGCAATATATTTATTAATTACCTCACTACCTTAATTTAACGAATGTAACTAGCTTAGAGTTAATGTATTTAAATCCTTATATAATAAATATGATGCACCTAAACAATAAATCCTTAGTAAGAATTCTGACTCCGAAGTTTAATTTAATTGCAATAAGCTAAATATAATACCTTTAGTATGACAAGCTGCAAGAAGGCTCCGCTCGGCTCGAAAAATCAAATTTAGTATATCGCGTCTATAGAGTAGATTATGTAAGTTGTTACTTGATCTAGCATATGATACATTCCAATCGAATTATGGCCATTAGATACTGATTCAAATATTGTAGTACTACAATTTTAGTTCGGATAGATACAGTTACAGGTACCGTTTAAATCTAGAACGCAGGTTGAGAAGTATCTTAAAAAATTGTTGGTAATGCATCGGGCTAAGATCATCAGGATATTTGTTTATCACTGTGGTAAATAATTGCAACCTGGCAAGACAGTAGTTTAGCAAGATATAAGATAATTTCGCGTTTTTTCCTTTTTATGAGAAAGCTAGCTTCATCATTATGCAGTATCAGTTCAACGTACCAAGCGCAGATATCATTATCTTGACTAGAACTTAATCTAGACTGCATCTCAGTCCACTTCGATTCAACCTTAGTCTTTTTTCTAGGACTTTCTATACAACAATTTTAGAAAATATCAGGTATAGTGTACTTGTATCTATTAATATTATTTAGCTTCTTAAACATATAATTGAAAAATATAGCAGACCTTCCGTAGATAAGTTATCACTGGCATAATCTTGCATTTTAGTTACCTATGGTAACAGTTTTGATGATAAATATACAGCAAGATATGATCGAATTGTTAATGTTAACACAACAACAATGTTGTAAATTATATAATTATTCGAGTTCTCCAAAGATAAAACGAAATATAGTGAGACTATATTTATATCTTTGACAAAGTTTGGAAACGGTTATAATTAAGACATAATTGTGTTAGCCTCCTAACCTGATGTAAAATATCCCCCATGACGTCGACGTATAAATGCGAGAATGATATACTGTAAATATAAAAAGAATCTTACTTACTGATCGTATAAATTTAACGGTTGTACTAAAAATTATCTAGTACAATTGTTATTTTTTATATCAGATAACAAACTTGGAGATTTTATTTTTGGTAAGTGCTTCTGACTCCAATAGCTCCAACAAATCTTGCATATTTTTCTATAACATTTGTTATAAATTGTTAAAAAATCCAACTGTCGCGGAGAACCGCTGTATAATACTCGCATAAAAAAGTTACCTTCCAATCAGCTGACAAATGGACATCTGCTCCATCAACCGTGTTGTCTGTCCCATTAGGGTAACGCACTGCCAATTGTATCTTCATGAACAATACTATTTCATCCTAATTGTACGAATTTATTAACAAATTGATTATGTTACAGCAGTAATTACCTATGCAATGGTAAATACGCGTATATCATCTCGAAATTAAATAATACGATATACCTTGCAATCTGATCGCGATTTATTCCACATTTCTAAAGCACAACGTAGGATTCGTTCACCAATTCTACAAACATATCTACGATAGTTAATGGCGACAGCAAGCTGAAAGTGGTTCCATGCAGAAAGAATTCCTTTGAAGATGTGGACGTCTAACTTTTGGCTTCAAAACAAAAATGGTTATAATATCGGATTAATTGCTTGTAAGAGATTCTAAAAAGGTCAACATTCTCTCTATCAATGACTTACTCAACCATGTCGAATATGTTTTCAAAAAATTTAAACAAGCAACGGTTATAAATAGCTTGGCTATGTTTCCTTGCGCCAACCAATAGACGAATTAAAACTTCAATTAAAACTTGTCTATCGTAGCCTATCGAAGTACGATCCAACCGACATGCTTCTAATAATAGGTCACAGTAAAGATTGATAAGATCTAGAAAAGTTACAAAAGAAAAACTTTTAATTAGTGAGTAAATATAGACTAACTAGTCACAGCAATAACAGTTGTTTCCGGCAGAAAATAATTTCATCATTCAAGTTGTAGCTATCCACGTATTAATTTCTTGATTACCGTTCCAGTGCTCATCTAGCATATCGCATTGATACTTCCAAATGCTTAAAAATTCTTTCAATAATATTTTACTATAGTCACCACCAAATAATTTTCGCATAGCTTGGTTCTTAAGTACCTTTACCATATGTCCGATAATGCACTGAGCCGATAGTATCAGTCCGCCTTTTTATGTAATTACAGTCAAATGATTAATTTCCCTATGAAATACACTAACACAGAATCAGTTAGAATTGATGCTTACGTTTATTGATGGTATGAATTGTCGTTCGATACAGGTTTGTAACATTCTGGAGGTAAATTGAACAAAAATAATGTAAGGTTAAGTCCAATATTTAAAGTCTATCAGCAACGTCTTGGAGCGTATTGCTGGTAGATACAGAAATACGTATAAGTTTTAGTTCTCCGAGTCGCACTACGTAATAATGCTACACTTATAAATCGTATTATGTTGTATAATTAAATGCATATACTGGAACATGTTACTATATTGAAGTTACACAGGTTATATTTAATGAACAGATACCCATGCTCTGCATTGTACTGTTATCGTAATCCTAATCTACTATCCCTTAGATCATCTACACGTGTTCTACCTCAGCATTTTATGACAATCATTCTTATACCGTATTAAAATATTTAATTGCTTAAAGCATAAAATATAGCCAGAAAGATGCATTCTACTTGATTTTGCATAATATTATCTAATTTCAATGTCTTGGAATCTCGAATTTTTGCACTATTGTCTCAACAATCAATCACTTGTGATTTGGACCTGTAGTAAGAATATAGCAATCCCTAAATTTTATCTTTCAGTATTAAGGTAAGAATAGAAGTAATCATATATCTTAATATTAACTAGATGTCACGATAGAAATTTATCTTCCAATAGTAGATTCATTAAACTTACTGTTGTTAATCAATGAATTAACTCTATCATAAGATTAATTCGTATTCATTGGACTAGTAAATAATAGATCAGCAATCTCATTATGATACGCTTGATATTTTTACTTAAGGTCCTATTGTATCATGAACAAGTGCTATTTTAAAATATCAAACTTTGCTGCAAGAGTTAATGCAATAGTATTTGCTCACAACAGCTCTAAATGGTATTAGGTAATTTTGAGCGACTATCATGCGAGCATTATGCGAGTATATCGTACAGACTTTCACAATGCCGAAGGTATTTTGTGTCATGACGCTATTGTATACCATTGCAAATACGAGCAAGCCAAGCATAGCATGAATCAGACATGATAGATCGAATTTTAATGTTAATTAGTTGTCTTACCGTTTTACGTTTCTCCAGTGAAGGCAGCGATGATGATGCATGGTATACTTTTGTGCTAGATTTGCTTAACGCTTCTGCTTCAAGACGGACAAAGCTACAAACGGACTCGTACACTTCATTCCATGTAATTGCATCCAGACCAGAAGAGGAATTTATTGTCCTGCTGTCTAGTAATTGAATAACCTCATCATGTTGTAATAATAGCTGTATTTTCTCAGCAGCATTCTAAAATAAAAGTAAAATTTGATCGGAAAAGGAATTTAAAAAGTTAATTGTTGTCAAGATCAATGACAGTTAATTCTGATTTGAAAAATTTTAATCTAACTATGATCATAGAAGGAAGTAGTACACTATACTATTTTGGCAACGTATGCAATACTCGTAGGCCATAAAATTGGTTGCAAATTGCAGCTATGTTGCTGCCAAGAGCCCTACATCATGATCACCTTGATGTATCATTAGCAACCTGTAGTAGTGATTGGAAACTATAGTTTATGGTATTATAGTAGTCAAACGCATTATTTGGCAGCATACGAATACGAGTCAGCTATTGATTAGTTCGAAATTGCAGTTACGTTGTTGCTGTAATTACTCCTCATGCACACCACTACGTACAATATATACAACAATGTTAATTGAAGTGCAAGCCAGGCCAATGGCATCCAACAATCATAAGCTAACCTACACCACTGTAAGATCCTATCATTGAAATTCTAATTCAGTTTAGGTTAAAATGCATTTTTGTCCGTTTTTCAATTTTCAATCCTGTAGTAATATTTACATTTACATTCATGACAACTTAAAGTTGATTATACAGTAGTCTTGCAGTGATCGCAAGCACGATCACGATTCTTAGTTTAAAACTGGATGCTTATTTGTTCATGTCTGCTATATCATTGGTGAGCGACATTATCAGCAACTACCTGATCAATTAGGACTGGATTTGGTCCGATTAAACACTCGAATCTCGAGCACCTTAAAAGCCGACATGATCAATACTGTACGGTGTACTGTACACATCATGTTGACGTTTACGCGTTTAAGTGACTATCCAATCATGCTGCATATTGAACGGATTAGTAACACCTACTCGTAGCTACTTATTCAATTATGGTACATGATATTCATTGGATGCAATTGTACAAGATGATGGAGAAATACCTTTCGCTCGGTTTGCTTCTCCGAAGTTAATTTCTTGCAACAATCAATAATCGATCTCTCCATGATACGAGCACTTTTACTTGATGCTTTGAGGCTGCTTCTAAAGTTGTGGCGATTTGAGAGCGGAGCTCTCTTACTGCACGCTTTACTATCATCTATCTACACTATGCACTGTGCAGTACGTCCAGTAATACAGCACAGTAGAGTAATGGAGCTTGTCTAGGCGCGACCTGCTTGTCCAAGAAACTACAGTACTGTACTGTAGGTCTAGTGACGTAAAATATTATACTGTACTGTACTGCACAGTACAGTACAGTACTGCAGTACAGTATAAGTACTGTAGTAAAAGTACTGTACAGTACAGTACTTTTGTACAGCATACAGTACACGGTAAAAAGTTACTGAACCTCTGACAGGTCTATCAAATGGTAATACTATCTGTTAAATGAGCACATTATCGTAAACCGTCAGCAAAGCGACGGGAGTTTGCACTAGTAAATATTGAATTTAACAAATTACAGCAGTTAATATTAGTACATATTAGCTGTCAGGGAAAATTTTAATTACTGCTTCAGTAGTAGATTCATGATCAATAAGTAGACCATCTGATACGCGTTTTGCACATACGAGTTCGTAAGCATATTTCACGGCTATTGCCACAAAATGATTAGAACACCACTGAACCGCTAATAAGTAACTAGAAATTGCTGTAGTAATTGTGCTTAGCCTCAATGTACTATAGAGAAACTTCGATTTAACTGGATTGTGCATAATCTATCCATACTGTTTCGAAATTTCATTTTAAAATAAACGCTACAAAAATTATCCCAAATTGAACTACTAAATCATGATTCAGCAATCCAAAGCACAGCCATGCGCTGTTACTCAGCTTCATACTACTGTAATGTACTGGTAATGTTCAGAATTACAGGTTCATGATCAGCTAACTGAGCTGAGACTCGCAATGGACTTGACTACACCGGTGATCACTGAAGGGAACACAGTTTTATTTAAGGATATAAAAACAGGATGTTAAATGAAATTTTTGTAGACTCCTTTTGCTCATGTTGTTACTTGGTATGATAACTGCGCTTGTTCACACGTACTGTACGAAGCCTCGTCATATTAAATCTGGAAGAAATTTCAGTTTACTATTACTGGTTGCATGCACATGGACAACTGAACAAGTTGACTGCTGTTTCATTAAGTACGCGCACGTTAAACTGTACATTATAACGGCAGTGATCATTACACACACGCAGAATTAGCTACTGGTAGTAATATTTTCACTGTTTGTGTGCATATTATTAAAGCTAGTACAATAGCGATTCGGTAAACGTGCATTATATATACTTTATCATTAATGAATAGTAAAACAAAGCAGTATTTATCTATAAAGCATGTTCAAGTATACTTATCTTTAGTGATAATTTTCTCATCTTTTTTCAACTAAACAATTCATAAATAGCTAAAACATCGATGGTGTTTTGTATGCGTACGTGCACACTGTTCAGTATTACTACTTCGATACCATTTTACCACGTCTACGTAATTAAAATTGATCGTCGATTTTTGCCAGTTATTTTCACGATAAGTTATCTTTTAATTAGTTATCTGCAGCACTAAATAGATGTATCTAAGCTAATTTTGCTTGAGTTGTACAAAATAGATGCAATCAATTTGATAATGTACCGGTAATTGGTAGCGAGTGATTTATTTGCTATACTGTATACTACAATCGTTTACTACTATAGAATTTATAGTGTATATATACGTAATTATACATTCAAGACTGCAGATGATATTGATCAGGATGTTACCCTAGAAACGTACATTTTCAAGATCAAGATACTGTTTTAATTCAATTGATTTGAGTCTTGATTGTACACCAGACAAAAAAATTTCAGACAAGATTTACGAATTTAATTTATGCAATTTTGTGAACAATACAATATCACATTGCATCTTGACGTATATGAACAACTATAGGATATAATTAAATGGCAGATCATATATTATCGCGTATTTATTATTAATAAAGTTATACATAAATATTTTCTATTCAGTTAAGAGTGTAGTCTCGTTATGAGTACTATCGCAAGCCGTGGCTTCAGTTACGGAAATCAAGCATACTGGAGGTACATTCCGTTGCTGTATTGTTTAATACGTGTTAGCTTTAGCACTCTTATCTGAAACCGATATATTAATGATACTCTTCATATCAAGTGAGTACGATTAAATACGGTGCTTATCTTGGTAAGTAAGGGCATTGATAGAATGCTTGGGGAAATATTTCGGTTGGATAGATAGGGATTCTCGTGTAATGATATTTGCTAGTAATTCCTACTATAGGTAAAAACTTTTCAAATAGTACACAACTAGTTGATAATGATATGTTATACAGATATTAAATCGTACTAGGAGGAGGTGGTAATAGCGAGTACGATAGTAAGTTGTATTAAGCTAGACTTATCTGCTTTTATAATTCATCATATTTACGCTTTTTAAAACGTGGATAAATAATAAAGCCAGCAATGGCACCAAGAACGACAACCAACAAAAGACAAACAATAACAAATGCATATACTAGACCGTTGTTGCTTTTAGGAGCTGTTGTCGGGTGTGGTATTCCAATGTGTTTAAAGCTCCACCATCGTAAAGATGTTGCCAGTGAGGCGAAAGCAACGGTAGAAACATGTAAGTTACACTCATCTAGAAAAATTGAAGATATTTATTAGAAAGCATTATAAATACTATTAATATCATCATTGGAGTAACATCAATTACAGGCTAATGGTCTGCTTGTTATCAATAAAGTTAAAACCGTGATATCATGTAAGCTAACCGTATACTGTAGCAATAATTAACGCACTTCCAAGATACATAAGAATAGAAAATAATTGATTATTTATTGGCTGCAATTACGAAAGTACCGTAGACAGAAAGTTTTAGTTCATATTCAATAATTTCGAGACTTCAGAAATAGATATTTGATTGCAAACTATTTCCATGAATCTATTTAATTTTATGGTAGAATAACTTTAACATGAAGTTATTCTACAATATAATAGCTACAATACTCTTCGATACCGTTGTATTCTAAATTACCTGATGCAAGATCCGCCCTTGAGTTAATTAGTTCTAACGATGAAGATATTTGAACGCTATTGTATAAACATAACATGCAGGGTAAGTGCATTATTCTTATAATATAAAATAGGTTGTTAAGATAGAATTTTATAACGGTATTTTATTAAGATACACACTAAAGGCACCCGTAGTATGGTACTTCATACAGCGAGTACAACAAAGTTGAGCAAATCCATTGATATAGAATCAACTAATAATGCATTCGTTCGAAATATTATTGCATTAATTATCTTATGCCATTGAAACATTTACCTCTGTGATCTTCGATTACGAGCGGAGTTTTTGAAGCATCCGCTTCTTGCTTGATACTTGAAAACTTGATGCAATGGATAAATGCTAACAAATTCAACATATCCAAACATTCCACCACATATAATGATTTGTTGTAGTAGTAATTCAGCTTTATTTATATCAGAAATGTTATTATGTAGAATTTTTTTAAAGTCCATATAAATTCTAGAACATAAACTCTCTTCTACCGCCATCAGACGACGTATTCCACCAGCTAATTTAACTAATTTAAATCCACAATAATCAAGCTGACGAATGAAATAATCCGTATAAAGTTGACTGACAGCTAAACCCATTCTTGTTCCTGGTTGTGAAATGTAATTCCAACAAGCCTCTGTCGTATTAAAATAAAAAGATAAGATTAATTAAGGTTACAATATGAAATATTACATATGCATATAATGAAAAAATAGGAGCGTTAATTCAGTTGAGTTGGTTAAACTTATAAATACTGAAATATAAAAATAAATCATTTAAATTCTAATAATTTGATGGATTTGATGTTAACGAACAGATTATAGCTGTATGATCATTTTAATGAATGTTATGGTAGTAGTTCAAAATGTTCATTGGATACTTTATCATTTACTGTACAGCTGATTCAAAAGTACGTTACTTAATTAGGACATTGACGGATGGTATTAAGGCATTGGTCAAGACATGAAAGCTTCTTTTTTAACTTATAAAAACATTTTCCTGGCTGCTACTTTGTTACGGAATGAATTATCTAAGCACTGCATATCCTGTATTGATTCTGGCTAAAAACGGAAAGCGTGATAGCAATTATTTAAAGATGCTCAAGGATTGTAAATATATAACATAATCGCATTTTTCATCGATAGGGTCATTGATGATTATGGAACATTAAATACCATAATTTTTAACAAACATTTTTGTGAATTGATTGTTTTTCTGTCGATTAATGATAATAGAGCTCAAGAGTCAATTTCATAATTGAACTTAACCTACAGTAACGCTAATTTTAGACAGCAATAAGCTAAATAATAAGGAAAACCGATAAGGGAATTATAAAGATTTGGCGTTTGTTTATTAAATATCGGGAGTCATTGTGATAGCAATCTCTAGAGTAACGTTTAGTCGATCACCCTTAAATCTAGAAATATGTTTAACTTCAATTCGTGAACGAAGATAATAATAGTCATCGAATAGAAGAACAAAAGCTGGCAAATCTCATTCATACTTTTGTGTATGAATTATGTTCTATACTGTACAATCGTACTGAAATTTCGAGCAGATCATCTTTATTACTCTAGATCTTTAAAAAGGCAATTTAATGGTGATCATTATTAGATGAATATAAAATCTTACAGATATTATCTTATATTCCGTACCATACCTGTTACATTGCAACTAGCGGAGCCGATACTGCCGCTAAGTGTAGTGGCGATACAAATTTCAGACATATTAGATGGAAACGTATTAGCTGGAGTCGGTCCTGAAATAGGAAGAGATGGTTTTGTGCCATTGATATAACGCGCTACGGCAGCAAAGGACACTTCTTCACTAAATACTAATCGATATTCAGGTGAAAATTTTTCCAGCGAATTTTGGAATAGAATGTTTACCGCTACATTCATTTCACTGATTCGCTTAACATCTTGTGAAGATAAATATGAATTTTCCAGGAAGTACTCTTTCGTTATATCTCTGAAAGCACCTGAAATGAGTAATTCGAATCTCCCATTAAACAAGTTTTCCGTATTCGGAATACACAATAGTTAGCACAGCATATTGCTAAGTTAAAACGTTATCATCAAAGGAGTAACGACCAGTTTTATTGTTACGTTTACAATATATAAACGTAAAATCGTAATACTCTAACCTACGACAGCATTTTAACTATGTGTTCGGTAGTTTCTTAAAACATATGTATCATAAGAGCCTTCTAATTGTCAGTCAGAGTGTATCAGAGGTGTAGTTTAGGTAATGACAATAGTTTTAAAATTTTCATTTATTTTTAGTGGCTTAAATGTATACGATGATTAAATCTTAACGTAAATCTTAGTATTATACTTGTTTATTACTAGTTAGTGATTAATAATAGGTGTAAGAAACTGACTGCATTGATCGTCTAATAGTATAAATATTATATCTGCACAAGTAACGTAACGCTATCTGCTTTCACTGGTAGCAGAGACTTTTCACTACTATGTCTATAAAGATCAAGTGGAGAGTTATTATAAGTGAAGGTTGAAAAAGTTATATTATCATTTATACTCAATCTCTCAAATGTATACAAGCGAAATTTCAAACCTTTTCGTTAATTTAATAGCTTGATAAAATTCAGAAATATGCAAGAAAATTAACAAAAATAAAAGAGTGAACTCTCGCTTTAAAATTAGTAACCAGCTTAGTACTTACTTATTGCTATCAATAAGTTGTAAGCATCCAACCATTTTAAATTTGCCCTTTCCTTCTTAATATATTTTAATAATTCTTGCTCTGCCCTGATGGTATGGTTAAAACTTTCTTTTCTAGGATCTATCGATGCTGAAATAGATTTAATACCAGCGATATTATCGAATGAAAGAGATGAAATTATAAGGATCCAGATCAACTTTTGCAATTCCATGGCCGAGATACCACTACGACTGCAAGATGAGACTAATTTTTAACAATAAAAAGGTCAATCTGACGAAAAATGTTAAAAAGACAAGAAAAAAATGTATATAAAGAGGCTATAGCTCTAACTTTTCTTTGAAACGATCAAAAACGCTAATGAATAATAGTAAGCAATAATCAATAATCAAATGACGATGAAGGCAATAAAGAAAACCATTCTTTTGTTTTGCAAATTATAAGACAAGTGCAACGATAATGTAATAACGACGGTTTTGTACACAGCAATACAACTAATTAAGTATTCATTTATTGCTTCATATTTTCTGTCTTGATTGATGTAGCATATCATCTTCGTCTGAATTGTTTAAGCAAACAATTCAAATGAAATGTACTCTTTCATCTTCTTTTCCAATCAATTATAGACAATGGAGTCAAGGTATACTTAAATTAGACTACTTAGTTTATAAATATTTCATGATCCATTATCAAGTTTATACGTTTTGATAGATAAAAAAAATATTTAAAATTTCAATGAAGATCATCAATTCAGATGCATCTATCACATTGTAATACAGTGAATGATGGATGATACATAGAATAGGGGGAAATCGAAAATATCTGATAATCTTTTATGTTATCAGAAATGTTGATTATAATAGGACAGTTTGAAACGTAAAATTAAGCTAGTAAAGATTGCTACTGCATTACTTACTAAGTAATAGTGATGAGATTTTGGTAATGGAGAAAATATCAGAGTAAATGAGATCGAGAAAAGTAATTTGTTAATTTGTTAGGGCAAGAGTGATTGTCTAAAGTTGCTTGGAAAGTTACAATTTCGGTGTAATATTAACATACTAACTGAGAAGCGAAGGTATCATGCCTCAAACGACAATGAAATGAACTGGTTGATATTGTACCTATATCCTCAAATGAACATTTTTTGATACCGTTACAAATTAATATATGCAGGACTTGGTCAATGACTCAACTCAGATGTGAAATGTGTTTATAACCATGATATGATTCATCCAAAAGTATTGCCGCAAGATATAAATAAGAACTGTAACACCGTTCATGTACTGTCAATTGACAATTGTGCTTCTATAGTATTACTGTAAAATTTTTTCTTCTAACAGTGCCATAGAATTGAAACTAGACAGTATCATACAGCATAATCAGATTTTAAGGCTAAAAAATTTATTGGCAATGATTTCGGCCGTACAATATCGGCGTAAATACTTCAGGTTTTGCTTGCTATATATCTCTGGCTATAGTGAATTTTATTTTCTTCACAGGCCTCATCTAACCTTTACATAATCAAACAAAGGTAGTATGACATTAATAGCATTGTATGTAATAAAAATAATTTTCTTTCGGCTTAATTTCTTTTTCCTTCATTTGCGAATGGTTTTTGAATTGATTTTGACTTCTACCATTGTCTGATTGCAATTGTATATGCGTAGAAGAAGCTATACAATATTATTGAGGCCTAGACGATAGTGCCATTTCTAACGTTGTCTTGGACCTATAAATACATCTTTCACAAAAGTAATAGATGCATACCTACGCGTATTAGCATTTTTATTGTTTAGAAAAAAGGCAGGTGTTCTATTCAAGTCTGAGATGTCATAATCCTTACCTAATATATCGTCATACTTAATACTAACTCTTGTAAGTATCAGATCTATTGACAGCCGGTACGTAGGTGCCAATAGCGTATAAAAAAATAGATGTGTATGCGAAGGATGAAATTGACGGGAAATAGGATAATCTAGTGCTTGTTACCGTATTTGATAACTCTCATCTATATTCACGCTAGTAAGGATTAGCATTGTTGATTGTCATGGAAGCCTCTATACGGATATCAAAGCGTCCATCTTAGCTTCAAAAATGAACAATTAAAATAATTCAAACAGGCGAATTTAGTGCGCACAGAAGATAACATCGGTGTCATAATCTCATTTTAATTCCTGCGATATTCTACTTTGCCTAGCAAACTACTACTACCTGTATTAAAAAATGCGGTATTTACTATTAGTACGTATTATTTACAAAACCGTGCTTTGAATACCACCTTGATTAATATATAAGTAGCTCTTTTTCTTTTGAATCGCGATAGTACAAGTTATGACAAGTTATCAATGGCATTCGTAATATGATCAAAGGACTATCCTATACATAAATTAGACAATTGCGGCGGTTTTCTTATCTAAACTCATTATTTTATGGTGCTTTCATTTTCCCATGATTCCAAATGAAATGTCCAGTGTATGACTATTACAGGCAAAGGATTAAATAAAATCTTAGGTATTACTCTGATATCTTATTAAATTATAGAATTGTAAACATCAATTCATACGAATGGAGTATTTAGACTAATTTTTTTTTGAAATGTTGTTTATACGTGACATCGTACGGGCCCCGTCTATATCCGTATGATCCTCACTATGGGAGAATGCAAATGACCAGTTCTGTACAAAAGATAGACTAACGCGTCAGTAAAGTACCATGCCATGGAGTGTAGTTTCCGCCATAGAGTTAGATAAAAGAAAGAGCTTTCTTCTTTTACACCTATGACTTTTCGCACTTTGCTGCAAGAAACTGTCTGTCTCGTACTTTAACGTTGCATACTGTACTGTACTTCGGGAGCCTGACTGTTGCAGTCTGTAAAACAAACGAGTTCTTCTTATAGTGTTTACTTATAAAATTAACAAATAAATTTCAGTCGCAGCTTTTGTTCGTTAGTAATGCGAAATCGTAGAGGTAAGAGTTAAGTGTCTTACCTCGACTAAAGTCGTATACGAATGCCACTTACTGAACGTGACCAACGGTGCTAATTAAGTTAACCATCAACGTGTGATGAAAGTACAGTACAGTATAGTACACTGAGTACAGTAGAGTACAATTGTACAGTACTGTACAGTACTGTACTGTAAAACTACAGTATACTGTACTGTAAAGTAAATGTATTGTACAGTACACTGTACTGTAATGCGCCGTCAACGCTACAGGAATCATACAGTAGCAAAAATGATGTCGCTATGATGCGTACTGCTCTACAGTATACAGTACACTGAGTACAGTACAGTGTTCCAGCGGGAAATGCGGTGCCACTACGTACAGGATGATAAAGTAATTGCGGTGTGATATTACTATACAACGCATTTCCTACTGGAAATATAGTACTGTACACTATTGTACAGTACTATATTGTATACTGCAGTAACAGTACCTATCATAGCGACATCATTTTTGCTACTGTATGATTCCTGTACTGTACTGTATGTATTGCACTGTACTGTAGAGTGTAGAACTATCTTGTACGGATGACCTGCAAAGACCATCATGGATCCTCCGTTAAACTACGACAACGGTTAGTTGAGTTATAAATCCGACTATCAATCTTTAAACTACTTTGATCTTGGTTCATTTTTACACATCAGCCTCTATCTTATAATGCTATACTGTATGAGTACAATGGATAAGGTGTTGCTTGAGAAACCCAACATAGTTTAGAAGATTCTAAAATACGTCCGGTACACGAAATCGCTTACTGTAATACTGCACTCACTGCCGCAAACTCGGCTGTACTGTACTGTACAGAACGAAACCCTCAGCCGTGTATGGCTTTCCAGTCCTTGTGTATTAGTTGAATTCTATAAATCAGATATTTCATACATGTAGAATGATTATGATTAGGATATTCTTGAATATTTTGCGACTGTACAGTATATTGTCGAAAACGATAGTATCTTAAAGCAAGAAAAGAAATTCCAACGAATACTGTCTTGATTATTTTATACTTTAGTTAACAAATACTCTACTTTGGTATAGCGGTTTCTAACCTATTCACTAAGAATGATGATCAGTGATCTGCGCTAGGAACTTAGGAATCATCTTTTTTTGTTTATATCTGGACTTGCAGATTGGAGTAGCAACGATGACAGTTTTCTTGAAGGGTAGTACTTTTTTTGCCTATTTATGAAGATTTACAATCTTTTATGATAGTTTGAAGCATTCATTTATTAAAATCGAAGATGACAATCAGTCTATCTGATTCTGTAGTAGATATTATGCTGAACAAATTGCGCATATATTACCATACAACAATTTTTGCACTTTCATTGTTATACAAGAGTGCCTGGGTTAGTCAGAATTAGTGTAGTAGGTCTTAATCAATTCCGGATATGTAGTATGTAAACTTTCTTCACATACTGTTCGATGACTAATTGGTGTGATTATTCTTAATGATAATTAGTTCATCATCGTAGCCAATATCCAGATAATACGGGTTCATCGGAATATTACAACCCGGTAAATTCACAGCAGTTCTTCGATGACACAAGCGGACAGGGCAACTATCGTGGTGATGCCAATTCACCACCTCCATCGACCGTGCCTAATAAAATGTTTACTGACCCTCTTGCTAGCATGGCGCTCCAGTACGGTAGTAATATTGCAACTTCTGGCCAGGAATATGTTAACAGTAACGTAAGAACACTTTACCGTATTACAGATTTATACACACTTTCCCGTAATTAATTTGAATATCCAATGGAATTATTGAGCTGTATTTACCGATCAAATGTATCTTTCATGGCTGCATGACTGTAGTTTGCTAGATTTATTCCAGTTACGAGCCTGAAATACTACTTTGCTGTGGATAATTCCTACGTTTTTCGTAAACTCCTCCTCTTATTGCTACCTTATGCACATGCGGTAAGTACTCTGGTGGAAAATTTTAACCCATAACAGGATAAACTGCGTACGCTATTTTAAAATAAAATTGACGTACTGTACTTCAATGATACAATACAATGATGATTTATTAAATCAATAGCAAATACTGAATAATTTACAAATTGATAGGCGAGTGATATGTAATTATATGGCAACAGCTGTAATTAAGTTAAGTTATTCAAGTAAAGATATTGCATTTGACTAGTTATTGTACAGTAATATTTCAAAATTTTACTGGAAAACTGCTTTAGGTCTGATTTTAATCCTTAATTATTATAGGACTGGTCAATTAGGTATGCCAAATCAGAACCGGTGGCACCGAGACATGAAATTAATGCTCCAGATTTATACATACCGCGTTAGTTATATTAATATCCAATTTTCGATGTTCTGAATAGACAGCAAAGTGAAACAAAATTCTTGACAATATCACTTGATAATTCTCGTTTGATCTAAATTGCAGTTATGGCATTCGTCACTTACGTCATTATCTCCGGTTTGGTTCTTGGAGTTCAAGATAAGTAAGTTAGACATTTATTGACGTACTAACGCGCAAGCATCAGTATTATTACAAGTGCTTCTTATTTATTGAAGCCTCCTGATCATCTAATCTATTATACAAATTTTATTGGCATATATGACAGATTTTCACCTGAACATTTAGGAATAATCGCTAGCACAGCCTTTGTGATGGAATTCCTAGCCGTGTGCTTAATCTTTGTCACTCTTTATTTCATGAACATCAATTCCGCTATTAAAACATTTGACCTAATTGCGTTTTTTGGCTATAAATATGTCGGGTAAAGCTTAAAACATCATTAAAGAATACTCGTTCATTAGCTTATAGAAAAGTAAACGTAGCTGTAAAAAAGTATGTTTAACAAAATTAGAATCTATTAATGGCATTGAAAATATTGTATATATTTACCAGTTATTATATTAATCAACAGAATGATCTTCTGCATTGTTATTGGTGTGCTTACAAACAGTCTCGGATACTATTGCACTCTTGGTTGGACAGGTTTGGCCGTTAGCTTTTTCCTGGTAAGGTTACTAAATGTTTCAGCATTCTTGTTAGCGGATTAATGAGAATAAAATTAAAATCGAGTTTATATCCGATTATTAGGTTCGCACTTTACGATTAGTTATTTCTCAGGAAGCGACGTCAAACGTAATGGGTCCTGTCGGCAAAAAAAGGATTTACGTTTTGATTATGATAGCATTATTGCAACCGATTATAATGTATTGGCTAACCTATCAGTTTATTAAGTAATGGAGATCTACTACAAACAATATAAGGATTAGATGTTATGTGGTTCATAAAACATGAATATTGAAAATACATTATTTTGTACAGTCATAAAACTATTTTAACTTGTTACTTCAAATTTCACTATTAGGATAAAACTCGTAAATTATTAAAATATACTTTAAATTGATTTGTACTGATTGGTGGTACATTGATGGTAATGGTCAAGTTTTTTAAAACTAATAAACGGAGACAAAGCAACACTTGCACAGATATTTTCTTCAAAACTTTATTTTTTATCAATCGTTATTAAAATTTTAGATATTCAAAATAGAACGTTGGCTTGATAGGTACTGTAACGTAGATGTATACGCAGCTTTATTTTTTCATCAACCGTTATTAAAATTTTAGATATTCATGTCACCAATATTTAGAGCTATTGAAAGATATTGTTATAGAACGATGGCTTGATATACTGTAATGTAAAAGTATAGGTACTTTTAGAATCCCTAGTAACTCATGCGGTTATAGTTTATAGTCTATGCGTATTAAATTTCTGTGATAGCTGTGAACTGTGAAGTTACATTTAGCATAACGCACATATATTATATCCACTATAGCGTAGATTAATTGTATATTATGATTACCAGCATTATGACAATTACAAGCCACTAACAATAATGCAGTTTAATAATCAAATTGAATATTTTATTTAATTGTAGTATAGCTTGTTTTAAAATCTTGCTAAATAGGGAATAAAACTGCTAGTTTTGACTTACGAATTATTGCAATCAGAACTTGTGATAGGTGTATTGTCTACATAGTGCAATATAGGCATACACTATGTGATCGATAACATAGACTAGTATAGAGAAGCAAGAGGTTCCGGATGAACCAGGCAATAGATAATATGAAGATGTATTTTTCAGTGCTAATGTTGGAGAATATCATTATAATCGTTGGTAAAAAGCTGTTATATTGATGTTAAGATATCGAGATTGGAGATTATTTTTTGATGCTACTTATATTTACATTCGCACAATAAAAGTGTAATAATCTCAAGACAATATGTATAAATAATCTAAAATTAGGTTATAGCACAATGTTGAGCCTAATACGATTTTATACTACTTCCAGAATAATTTATAACTTTTATCAATTTGCAAAGAGGAGTAAAAGTAAAATTTTCTAAGAGTGAGTTGGAAGTTATTTTAGCCGTTTAAAAATTTATCTATTGTAATAAACTGTGATCACTGTTGAACAATTTAACAAAGTGTAAAACTTGAAATTTAAAAACGATGTATAATTTAAATATCTAAATCATTCATTTTCGCAGTGTAAACGAGCACCTGCAAAGAAATACACATCTTGGCAACATAGCCTACTGGACATATAGAAAGTGAAATCTTGAAAATACAGAATACATGATACCGCTTTGCAAAACTTGTAGATACTTACATAAATGTTGCCAAAACTGGTAGAGCAGTGCGTGTTAACATGTATCATTTACTATACGATTTATTAAAACAAATCCTTACGCATCTACTCATATGTTAATTGTAACATATCACACACTGTAACGCAGAATAAAAAATCCAGCAATCAGAATTATTCAAACAAAATGCATACACTATATTATAAAAATTTCAGTTCGTAACCTACTTTAGCTACAATGGCACAAATAAAAACTTTGTCTTTTTTATTATTGCGGATTTTATGCCTATTAGCTTAGATAAACGCTACTGAATCTGTCCATAAGGACCGTCTCCGTATATTCCTAAGTATCTCATCAGAAGCGGTGAGATATAGGTTACGGTAAAACCAATGATGCCATAATTAATAAATCTGTAAGGTAGTTCAACTGCAGCTCTCTTGCTCGGTTCTACTTCAGATTTGGGTAAGATCAATGGAAGAATTGTGAATATGATACTTTTCATAACAGCTCGTAAAGGTACAATAATAATAATAACAAACGTCCATCTTAAAATGGCCATAGCTATGGAGTCAAGTGTTGGTATGCTAATAGGACGTGGAAATTGAAAGCCTTCCTCTGGTAGTCTCCCCAATGTGCGACACTGCAGCCACAAACCTATACAAGCTCCAACAGAACCGGATAAAATCATTGTAGTATCGCCACGAGTGCTTGTCCAACGATCTTTTGGAGCTGGATATAATAATACTAAGATTATAGATACTATTAATATAACTACAGGCGAGTACGGAGATGATAATATCCACACATCCAAATCATTCATTAATAAAGATCCAGTTATTACAATCGGCAATGTCATCAGGACACCAACAATAACTTGCTGTATTACCGTATGGCAAAGGAATACAGAAGATATCAAGTTAGAGAATGATTAGCAGATCTATGATCTTGCTATTCTTGTTATACTACTATGACATAACCTACAATAAATAGCATCGAAGGATGCAGGTAGCAACGTAACAATACTGTATATATGATAAGTCTATGTATTGTAAGAGGATGTAATTGGCTATACTTAAGTATACACATTAATATCTCTACATAATTACACAAAATTATGGTATTCTTGATGCTTTTATACAAGTATAGATGCTAATAAACCATACGAATTTACGAATACTAACCCACAAGTCATGCATCCCTAGGTATAATCTTGATAAGCAAACAAGAATCGTCCAAGAACAGGCAATCGTAATACCTAACCATTTCGGATACTATCAGAGTAATTAAACAGTTCCATGTTAATTATAAAATGTCTGCGTTGCATCCATCATAGAAAAGCGTACTGGGAGCTGTGCTCAGATAATCGTAACTTATGAATATGCGAGCTTTGCTGGTTGCTGCAGTATACATTCGTAAGAGTACATAGTTCTTAATTAAACAATAATACAGAACGTGTATACTGTAAAGAGTGTAAGTTACGGGCAAACTCTGAAGTAATATCTCATTTCTTAATATGCATATGCAATGCATACCTCGTAACGCAGGTAAGTGCTATAGAATAATGCAAACGGCATCGCTGTTCCCATCATAGCATGGGTGGAAGGCATACCATATTCAGTGTCATAGCGAGATTCTAATCTGGCAACTGGAGGAGATGGAGGTCTAGGTTGTTTGATGATGTCTTTGGCAGCCTGTCCAATGTACATAACAAGGCACCAATAATAGCAACCTTGTCGAAATGCACACTGATCGATATTAAATAACAGGAAAGGGAAAACAATGACGTAGAAACCTTCATTACATAAAAACGCTCCAGCGTGGAATAGCGCGTGAAGGAATCTATTGGTAATCAGATAATTTATGACGGATGGATCATCTTGCCTACTTTTCAGCTTTTTCGCAGGATTATTACCGTGGCGCCGCTTTTTGGGATAGTTGCTTGAAGACTCGTCCGAGGTGCAATTACCAATCGAATCGTTAGACGAGTTAGATAAAACCTGAACGCCACATAGTTTTTGAAAATCGACTACGAGAGTAGGATTACTAAAGAAAGTGGCTACGCTATTCATTTCTAAACTTCAATTAAAACTGATTCGAATAGTTATTTCAATCTCAAACTTGTATAATACTGTGCATCCACTAGTTGAGTCGAATTTCAGATCGCGGATGCTTCTACTGTACCCCACTTTTTAAGTAATCGTATAGTACTGTACTGTATTTAGTAATTTATTTATTTACTATCTAACATTGAGAAGCTGGCGTATGTATGAAGGCTGTAAGATTAACGTCACGAGGGTGGACTGGACTTGACAGGACACATACGGTACCGTACTAGGCTCTGTACACATATTACACCATAACAAGTACAGCAGTGGCGTTGCTGATTGCCAATGCCTACTGCACGCTATTCTGTCCAGTGTGCAGGTCAAAGTCTCGATGTCTTGACCAGCAGACATACTGTATACCCACAGTCCCACATGCACTTTCAATCAACACAAGGTTGCTCTACGCATGTGAAGAACAATACAGTACAGTATAAGACGTATTGCTGTACCCTCTGTAAAAAATCTAAATTGATACTACGCATGCGGGAGTAAATTGTTGAGGGAATTTCAAAGACCGATTATCCGGTTTATCTTAGCCGTTTTCGACTGTTTATATGAGGAGTAAAATTCGAAATCGGAAAAAATACTCCAATAGCGTTTTGATCATATACCAGTCTAATCCACTGGGTCAATTGGTCGAACAAATCTCTATCATCGACAGTCAGTTGATATAAGCCATTAGTAAGGCAGTAAATCGAACAATCTTGTCTCATTACTGCTAGACTAAGGCTATGTGACTGTAATCTATACAATTGCTGTAAGATCATTGCGATCGAACACAACTGTATGCATCAATCGCGATGCAAATCGCTTACGATGTGGTTGTATGTGATAGGCAATGCCAATCTATACAAACCTAGCAAATTGAAACCTTGTGTTTCATCAAATACTGTGTATGCACTATGAATCTTCAACATTGATTTTATCGATCGATTGAAAAACTTCATGGGTTACCAGTAAGGAGAAGTGTCAAAGATGTGGCAAATAAAATAGGTATTTCTTACTTCATTCCCGTGACGGAAATGTCAAGTAAGATTAGATACCTTGATACAAATTGTTGTAGCACTATGAGCTATCATTGTATTTTGATAGTTCAACAGAGTAATTTATAGTTCAATTGTGCAAGATTGTACTTATTTTAAGTACTTGATTGTGAATTGAGTATAATTGCTTTGTGAATAGCAACCTGGTTGATCCTGCCAGTAGTCATATGCTTGTCTCAAAGATTAAGCCATGCATGTCTAAGTATAAGCACTTGTACTGTGAAACTGCGAATGGCTCATTAAATCAGTTATCGTTTATTTGATCGTACATTACTACATGGATAACCGTGGTAATTCTAGAGCTAATACATGCGAAAAGTCCCGACTTTGCGGAAGGGATGTATTTATTAGATCAAAAACCAATGCGGGCTTGCCCGGTGTTTGGTGATTCATAATAACTTATCGAATCGCATGGCCTTGTGCCGGCGATGCTTCATTCAAGTTTCTGCCCTATCAACTTTCGATGGTAAGGTATTGGCTTACCATGGTTACAACGGGTAACGGAGAATTAGGGTTCGATTCCGGAGAGGGAGCCTGAGAAACGGCTACCACATCCAAG